>NC_052149.1:94981120-95135067 GCF_902713615.1 Scyliorhinus canicula
TACACCTTGTGGACTTGAGAAAAAATAAAACTTTTTCACCCTTGGACGTGCAACCCTCCATGGGTCTACTTCCTACTTCCCCCATCTGTTCCATAAAACCCTTTAATTCCTTTGCTGCGGCTGGAACCCGCCCTGTCCTGGATTTTGACCGGTCCAATGCTGGATCAATGAATGTATTGAAGTCCCCTCCCATGATCAGGTTATGTGACTCTAAGTCTGGGATCTGACCTATCACCCACCCACGTCGTCCGAAGTCGGAGCATATACATTCAGGAGTACCACCCGCACCCCCTCCAGCTTCCCGCTCACCATTATGTACCTGCACGCCCCCCCCCACCGACTAGCCATCACCCTTTTTAGGCCAGCCTCCGGCTCCCATCCCCGGCCTCCTCGAGTCCCTCTCGGGCATCCTCTGTCTCCGACCTCCCATTTGTCCCCTTGTAACAGTTCCTCCACTGTCAGCAAAGCAGCTCCCCCCTCCCCGCTGGTAATAGCACTAGACGCCCAACCCCCCATATCAAGCTCAAGTTTATCACCAGCTCGCACCCCACTGTGCTTCCATGCGTCAGCTGACCTCGCTGACCTGATAGTTCCACCCATGGCACCAAACAGAGGTGTTCTCTCACCTCTACCCCCACTTGAACACACATATTCAAAGCATCACATTCCCCAGTAAACAAACAGCAGAAAAAACAGTGGAAAAACAACCACAGAACTTCCCACACCCCCCTCCACCCAGCTCCCAGTAATACAAAGTTAACTTCAGCCATCGCAACAGCCCCTTATTACACATAACACTACTTATTCAAAACAGCACAAAAGTGATCGTCAACAAATCACCATTGCTGTACTCTCCCCAAGGATTCGGTGTCTTTAGTTCACATCCAGTCTTTTTTCCCTGATGAAAGTCAATGCATCGTCCGATGTTTCAAAGTAAAAGTCCTGATCCTGGGTACAAAATCCCAAACTTCACCCCCTTCTTAAAGAAGGCCAATTTTGCCCCATTAAACCCGGCTCGCCTCTTGGCCAAATCCACGCCCAGGTCTTGATAAATGCGCAGCTCACAATTCTCCCACCTGCTGCTCCGTTCTTTCTTGGCCCACCACAGAACATGTTCCTTGTCCAGGAATCGGTGCATACGCAACACCATTGCCCTTGGCGGCTCGTTCGCTCGGGGCTTCTTCGCAAGGGCTCTGTGCGCTCTATCTACTTCCAGGGGCCGAGGGAACGCCTCAGCCCCCATCAACTTCTCCAGCATGTTCGTCATATAGGCCCTCGCATCCGATCCCTCACTGCCCTCAGGGAGGCCGATGATTCTCAGGTTCTGCCTCCTGGACCTGTTCTACAAGTCCTCCAGCTTTCCTGCATTCTTTTCTGGCGGTCATTCATCATCTCCACCTTGGTCTCCAGCATGGTTAGGTGTTCTTCGTGCTCAGACACCTTTTTCTCCACGTCCTAGATCGCACGTCCGTGCATTTCTTGATTCTGCACAACCTGATCAATCGAAGCCTTGATCAGGTCTAGGGTGTCCTTCTTAAGCTTGGTGAAGCAAGCTTCAAAAAAACTTCACCTGCTGCTCCGTCAACCACTGTGCCGTCTCCCCACGGCCCTGCTTCTCCGCCATACTTTCCCACATTGCCAGCTCTGCTCGCGTCTTTCTTGTAGAACTTTGTCTTCTTACACGGCTACTTCTATTCTAATTCTCCATACATTGGAGGGGGATTTCTCCTCACCGTCTCACTCCCCACCGACTCATCCAATAAAGTCCGGAAAAAAACGGGTTCAAAAGGTCCAAAGGTCCGTCACAGGCAGGAGCTATCAAATGTGCGACCTACTCCTCCATGGCTGCCACCGGAAGTGAGAACATAATTTTAAGGTAATTGGAGGAATGTATAGGGGAGATGTCAGAGGTCGGTTCTTTACACAGAGAGTGGTGGGTGCATGGAATGCACTGACAGGTGGGGTGGTGGAGTCTGAGTCATTAGGGACATTCAAGCGACTCTTGGACAGGCACATGGACAGCAGTAAATTGAAGGGATGTAAGTTAGGTGATCTTAGATTAGGATAAGTGGCCGGCACAACATTGTGGGCCAAAGGGCCTGTACTGTACTGTTCTCTGTTCTATGATGTCACACTATTGAGGGTTGTATTGTGTGTGTTGTATTGTGCCCCTACGTTTTACACAGAATAATATTCCACAGTGGTTTTTGGCTCTAAATTCACATGCATCATTTGAGTGAATTAATATTTTGATGATTTGTCATGTTGAAAAGAGTCAATACCCATCAATGTCCAGAATAATCCAAAAATTATTGTCCGATCCTTGTCATTGAGACGCAGAGATTTTACCATTAATTTCAAATGATGCTCCAAGTCTTCGAGATATCTTGCCCCAATAAATTCTGATTCTATACGTACTCTCAAAGAAACTTCTTCACCTCGGACTGGTGGAGGCGGTGATTTTGAGGATGACATAAGGTGTTAGAGAAGGGAACTAGTTGAATAGTTTACAACTGAACCACTTGAAGGAAACCAGTGTAAAAATCAGGATGTTGTGGCACTGAACTACTGTTGTATCTCAATTTGTGTTCCTTTCTAGAAGCTACCTGATTCTTTGGTGCTTCTAATTTTCCTAGAATTGCTCACACACCTCACAAGAAGCAAAATTGTTATGGAGGAAAAGACTTGCTGCTGGTGATGGAGAATAGTCTCCTATAAAATGTAAAAACCTGGTCATGACGAACACCAAATCCTAGGAAATTCAGAAATTTTTACATAGAAACTAAAGCCAGAGACAGAATTCTCACAAGGCAAAGAATTGTTTCTGTTGTACCGAATCTAAAAAGCATCAAGTCATGTAGGCGAGGACAAATTAACTCTCAGACATGTTTATTTAGATGTTCCCAATAGATCACACAATAGATAGTTATTACTAAGACTATAATACAACACATAAATATTATGCTATACCAAAGCTACAAATGTAAATAGAAGGCTTTTAAAATCTGCTCTATTTGCATGTAATACAAATTTTTAGATCTCAGACCTCTAAAACCAAGGGCTGTTGAATTTTAACCTTGTTGTTCAGGCATGTTCAGCAATGACTCTCTGCATGCTCAAATACCAAGTTTTTTTATCATTCATAAACTAAGATCAGCTGTCATTTAACATTTCATAATCAAACCCTTCAATCCTACGTTAGTTCTGATGTCTGTGCTAAGGATAATCTAATTTCAAACTAGGAAAAGAACCACCACGCTACCATGAATTTGATTGGCACTAAGATTGTGGATTTCAATTTTTCTCATTGCTTCAGGTTACGACTTGAGAAATGATTTATTTCAGTAGTGCTTTAAACTATCTTACCATTATTTTCCAGAGTGCTATAATGATACAGCATGACGTCCAGTGCTAGACACCAAGTCTAGCATTCCTCAAAACCTGTGCTGAATCATAGTGTGGTTTGATTTCAGCAGTATAATGCCCTCCCAGTGTGTAGCACTTTTAGAATTATTATCTCAAGAAAAATCTAAAGTCCTAGTCGGTCGGAAAGCATTATGACACTGTCATAAATTTGACCTTGACTCAGCGCGTGGTTATGTGCTGAGCTCAAGAGAGGGCTAATTCAGCATCTAGTACTAATTGTTGACATTGGCAGTAAAATTGGACAGTGGTTGCAAACATCCAGATAGTGGAACAGCTACTAGATTAATAAAAGCGAAAACATTTGTGCAAGGCAAGATAAGATATTGTGCACAAATTTGATCCCCAAGAAAAGTTATCTGGTTCATTGAATACTGAACCAATAAGAAACAAATTCTATTTTATGAGCAAAGCTTTCATGGTTCAGTTGTGCTCCTGTCCAATGCAAGAAGCTAGTAGTGGCTTGTCAGGCCATGGAGAAGGCAGTAGCACAAAATCCAAAGCAGCAGTCCCGAACCTAGTGGCTAGTTTGAATCCATTTCCTACAACCCACAGCACCTGCATGTACTTCAAGAGAACAGGTTTTACCTTCCTTCTGGCTTCAGATGCTCTGTGCCTCAGACTTCTTACCTTTTATCATAATTCATAGATGCAGAAATGATGATAAAAGTAACCACGTTTATCGTGGCATAATTTTACCTCAGACTCCAGAGATGATGAACGTGAACCTCGAATACAAGATCAGGGAAGTACTTCTGAGGCTGTATAAGAATTTGGTCAGACCCCATTTGGAGTATTGTGAGCAATATTGGGCCCCATATCTAAGGAAGGATGTGCTGGCCTTGGAAAGGGTCCAGAGGAGGTTCACAAGAATGATCCCTGGAGTGAAGAGCTTGTCGTATGAGGACGGTTTGAGAACTCTGGGTCTGTACTCATTAGAGTTTAGAAGGATGAGGGGGGATCTTATTGAAACTTACAGGATACTGCGAGGCCTGGATAGAGTGGACGGGGAGAGGATGTTAACCACTTGTTGGAAAAACTAGAACCGAGGACACAATCTTAGACTAAAAGGGTGATCCTTCAAAACAAAGATGAGGAGGAATTTCTTCAGTCAGAGGGTGGTGAACCTGTGGAACTTTGCCGCAGAAGGCTGTGGAGGCCAAATCACCGAGTGTCTTGCAGACAGAGATAGATAGGTTCTTGATCAATAAGGGAATCGGGGGTTATGGGGAGAAGGCAGGAGAAAGTGGATGAGAAAAATATCAGCCACGATTGAATGTCAGGCGGACTCGATGGGCCGAGTGGACGAATTCTGCTCCTATATCTTATGGTCTTATGATGAACTCTGGGTATCAATTTTTCATGGTTGTGTGCATTAATGGGCTGAGGGAGCTGGAAATAACAGTATATACATCTTGAGGTAGATTAAAAATGCTGATCTTATAAAACCTAAATTAAAATAATAGTAACGCTGCATTGCATCATGCCCATTTCCTGAACTGGTACTCTCGTCACTGATTGATAAGAAGTATGGGCATAAAGAAATCAAAGGCACAAAGTGTTGCAGAATCCAGAAGAAAAACAAGACAGAAGACAGGCACAATCATGTTGCTTGGTTCCAACTAACCTTCAGGCTCAAAAGTCAACGGTGTAACAGAGAGCTCAGAGACAGAAAGAAACAACTTACATTTATGCGGCATTTTCCAAGCCCCATTGGGCATCTCAAAGTACTTGACAGTGAATGGGACACTGTTGATATGTAATTACTGTTGTAATGTAGGAAATGTGAGAAATTGTGTAGGGCTTGGGTAAGGAATAGTGTATGCAGTTTTGCTCTCCATATTTAGGAGTGGACATTTTTACTTTAGAGAGGGTAGAACAAAAGTTTGATGGATTTTTTCCCATGATGAGAAACTCAGTAAATTTGGCCTATACGCTTTGCAATTTAGAAAAACGAGAGGTGATCTCATCACAACATCAAAGATTGCGAAGGGACATGACAGGATTGCCATTAAGAGGATGTTTTCTAAGAACAAGGGATCATAGTGTCAGGATAACGCATTGATCATTTCGGACTGTGATGATGAGAAATTCCTCTGAAATTATGTCAGCTTCTCTTAAATTATATTTGTGTTCCCAACTGGTCTAAGTAAATGAATATCATACTCAGCTCAGATCCCATTTCAATTAAGGTTGCTAAAAGGTGACCTTTCTTTAAATCTGCAGTCAATTACTTTGTTCAAATATTAGTTTAGAAGAAAATCCAAAACAATTAGTTAAGCTATGCTTTTGCCAACACAATTTTAAAAATAAGGTAGCAATGTAACAATAAAAAAAGTAGCTGTCTGATTGTTCAAGGTTTTCTGCATTATAAACCCTTGAAAGGATCAATGGGTCAGCTCAGCATGTTGCCTTGAAGCAGTCCATTCATCATAAACTCTTTGGTCTTTATTACACTGTTGTGTAATCAGAGTTCTGTATCAGTAGCAAAATTGGACTTGTTACTTCCAGACATACCCTGTGTTATGGCAAAGGTCAAAGAAACAGGAAACCCCCTAACTGCACAAGGAAATAGATACACCCAATATTGGTTAGGGAGCATGCCGTTGCTGCTTGCATGTTTACAACAGACATATGGTTTTGGTCACACTCTTAATGAAATGCATCCCGCTTCTGTAATTAGATGGATTCGTGTTGTGCAGGGTTGCTCACCTAAAGAATGTGCTGCTGTCGTTTTAGAACTGAAGAATCTGCCCAATCCAAGGTCTCCCAACTTTACTACCCCAGTTGCTGTAATGAACACATTGGCGGGTTTGATATCTGCAAGGGAACAAAATATATGGACATAAATATGAAGTATTCACACTTCATTACAATTGGAAATATTCCATAAACAATATAATAAGGTCTTACAAGTCTGGACATTCAAATTTAAAAAAAATTACTTTGGCTTCCCAATGTCGGCAAAATGAAAAGCCTGCTTTCTTAAATATTCTTTTAGTTCTGAATTAAACAGAAACTTACTCGGTTCTGTCTCACTTATAATCTAACAAACGAGGCAATAGTTTTGCAGTTTACCAAGGAATAAAATTGGTCCTTTAAAATCCCACAAAATAATTTGTCTTCTTATTCCTACATTTTCTTGCCTTATTCCTGGAGGACAATTAATTTATGATGCTAAGTCTAGTTCCAGTGGCAAATTAAATAGCACCCAAACTGCTGCCCAAGCTGAGATCAGATAACTTAGCTCAGGCCAGAGATGTTGGGGGCAATTCAGATATCGCTTTGCGCCTGGCGCGGAACAGGACGCAATGGGCGAATCCTGCAACAGCCCGAAATCGGGAACCACGCTGGACCGATTCCAAGTTGCTCAACTCTCTCCGCCCTACCATTAGGCTTATTTAAATACCTGGATGCCGCTTTCACCCAGCGCCTGATAGTCGATGGCCATGCCTGCAAGAGGAGAAGCAGTGGCGTGGTGGTTCTTTACTGAACTTGTGATCCAGACACCCAGGGTAATACTCTGGGTGGCCAGGTTCAAATCCCGCCACGACAGGTGAATTAAAAGTTGAATGACCATGAAACCATTGTCGGTTGTTGTACAAACCCATCTGGTTCACTACATGCCCTTCAGGGAAGGAAATCTGCAATCCTTACCCAGTCTGGCCGTTGTGAGATTGCAGACCCAGAGCAAAGTGGTTGACTCTTAAATGTCTTCTGAAATGGCCTTGCAAGCGACTCAGTTGTATCAAACCACAAAGGTCAAAACGAACACATCGCATCGACTTGGGCACTGGAAACGACAATGGTACACCCAGCCCTGGTTGATCCTGCAAAGTCCTCCTTACTAACATCTGGGGGCTTGTGCCAAAATTGGGGGAGCTGTCTCACAGACTAGTCAAGCAACAGCCTGACATGTCATATTCACGGATCATAGCTTACAGATAACATCCCAGACACCACTATCACCAACCCTGGGTATGTCCTCTCTCACCAGCAGGATCTTCCGAGCAGCGGTGGTGGCACAGTGGTATACAGTCAGGAGGGAGATGCGCTGTGAATCCTCAACGTCATCCCTCACCTCATGAAATCTCATGGCTTCTGGTCAAACATGGTCATGGAAACCTCCTGTTAATTACCATATACCTTCCACCCTCAACTGATGAATCAGCACTCTTCCATGTTAACACAACTTGGAGGAGACATTGAGGATGGCAAGGGCACAGACTGAAGTACAATGTCCATCGCCAAGTGTGGCACCACGACTGACCGAGCCCTGAAGGACATATCTGCTAGACTGGGTCTGTGACAGGTGGTAAGGGAACAAACCAGAAGGAAAAACATATTAGCCCTCATCCTCACAAACCTGCCTGTCGCAGATGCCATCTGACATTACAATCCTAGATGAGACCCAGTGACTAGGATTGGACCGAAAGCTCAATAATTTAGTTTATTTGTAAGACTGTGCGGAAAGAATGATTCAATTCAGAGTGATTGCGTGGAAAAAAATAGGGCCTTGCAATTTCTAAAACAAAACTTTATTATTAATACAATATTAAACCTTTTAACTTCACACCTGAAAAGGACAGCTCACAATAACCCCTTAACACTACTACTCAATTTCCCATTACACAACAAAAGTAACATGCAGCTCTCAATCTATCTTAAAATTAGCAGGGCATAGAGTAATACTTGCTTTATGAAACAGATTTGGCTCTTGGCAGACTCTGGCTGAATATCTTCAAAAAGATGGTTCACCTGGTATGTTTTAGCTTCTTCCTGGTCCCCAGATAAAACTGCTCTGCTTTTCATGTTATTACTCTTTTATAACTATCCTACTGTGAGAGAATTGTGGCCTCGGAGTCAGGCAAATCTGAATTCAGCTCCTCTTTCTCCCAAAACTCAACTGCCTCTCTGCATTCCTGGGATCCACCCAGCAATGACCTTATCTCCCCAAGTTGAAAAACAAATTATCTCTACAGGCTGAAAAAACACATTAACTGCACAGGGACTTCCCCAAAAACATTCCTTTGGTCAATTTCACCTGCTGTTTCCTGGAATTAAAATAAAGTCATTTTTAAATATGACCACTGCAGTCAAACATAGTATAATCCCAGGCTTTTAATCCTTAACTTGTCCCAATATTTAGAAGCCAATATTCCTAAAATCCTCCATTCGTCACACTAGCCATTATAGTATTGGTAGGGGTGACCACCGCACAGTCCTCGTAGAAACTGAGACCCATCTTCAAATTGAGGATACCATCCATTACGTTATGTGGCGCTACCATCATGCTAAATTGGATAGATTCAGAACAGATCTAGCAACTCAAGACTGGGCATCCATGAGGCGCTGTGGGTCATCAGCAGCAGCAGAATTGTACTAAGTCATAATCTGTAACCTCATGGTCTGGCATATCTCCCACTCTCCCATTACCAAGCCAGGGGATCAACCCTAGCTCAATGGAGTGCAATGGGGCATGCCAAGAGCAGCACCAGGCATACCGAAAAATGAGACGTCAACCTGGTGAAGCTACACACAGGATTACTTGCATGCCAAACAACATAAGCAGCAAGTTATAATCAGAGCTAAGCAATCCCACAACCAATGGATCAGACATAAGCTCTGTAGTCCTGCCATATCCATGAATGGTGGTGGACAATTAAACAACTCATTGGAGGAGGAGGCTCCACAAATACCCCCATTCTCAATGATGGAGTGGCCAGCCCATCAGTGCAAAAGACAGGGCTGAAGCATTTGCAAGAATCTTCAAACAGAAGTGCCGAGTGGATAATCCATGTCGATCTCCTCCGGAGGCCCCCGCATCACAGATGCCAGTCTTCAGCCAATTAGATTCACATCACCTAATATCAAGAACAGCAATGGATATGCAAAGGCTATGGGTCCTGACAATATTCCGGCAATAGTACTGAAGACTTGTGCTCCAAAACCTGCTGTGCCCCTAGCCAAACTGTTCCAGTACAGCTACAACACTGACATCCACACGGCAATGTGGAAAACTGCGCAGGTATGGCCTGTACACAAAAAAAAAATAGGACAAATCCAACCTAGCCAATTACCGCCCGATCAGTCTACTCTCCTTCATCAGCAAAGTGATGGAAGGAGTCATCAACAGTGCTATCAAGCGGCACTTGCTCAGCAATAACCTGCTCATTAACATTCAGTTTAGGATTCGCCAGGGCACTCAGCTCCTGACCGCATTCCAGCCTTGGTTCAAATATGGACAAAAGAGCTGAACTCCTGGGGTGAGGTGAGAGCGAATGCCCTTTACATCAAGGCAGCACTTGATCGAGTATGGCAGCAAGGTGCCCAAGCAAAACTAGAGTCAATGGGAATCAGGGGGAAAACTCTCCACTGGTTAGAATCACACCTAGTACAAAGGAAGACGGTTGTGGTGGTTGGAGGTCAGTCATCTCAGTCCCGAGACATCACTTCAGATGTTCTGCAGGGTAGTATCCTCGGCCGAACCATCTTCAGCTGCTTCATCAATGATCTTCCTTCCAACAGAAGATTCGATGTGGCGATGTTCACTGGTGATTGTGCAATGTTCAGCACGATTCGCAATTCCTCAGGTACTGAAGCAGTGCACATGCAAATGCAGCCAAACCTGGACACTATCCAGCCTTGGACTGACAAGTGGCAAGCAACATTCATGCTGCACAAGTGCCAGGCAAATCAAACCATCGCCCCTCGACATTCAACGGCATTACCAAAACAGAATCCCCCCACTATCAACATCCTGGGGGTTACCCTTTACCAGAAACTGAACTGGACTAGCCATATAAATACTGTGGCTACACAAGCAGGTCAGAGGTAAGGAATCCTGTGACGCGTAACTCACCTCCCGAGTCCCCAAAGAGTCCCCACTTGCCAGGATGAGTGCAGCTCCAGAAACACTCAGAAGCACAACACCATCTAGGACAAAGCAGCTCGCTTGACTGGCACCCCTTCCACAAACAGTCACTCCGTCCGCCACCAATGGACAGTAGCAGCAGTATGCACCACCTACGAGATGCATTCCAGGAACTCACCAAGGCTCCTGAGGCAGTACCTTCCAAACCCACGGCCACTACCGTTCAGAAGGACAAGGACAGCAGATACATGGGATCACCACCACCTGGATGTTCTGTTCCAAGTCACTCACTTGGAGGGGGGCAACACGGTAGCATGGTGGTTAGCATAAATGCTTCACAGCTCCAGGGTCCCAGGTTCGATTCCCGGCTGGGGGGGGGGGGGGGGGTTGTTGGGTTACGGGTATAGGGTGGATACGTGGGTTTGAGTAGGGTGATCATTGTTCGGCACAACATTGAGGGCCGAAGGGCCTGTTCTGTGCTGTACTGTTCTACTTCTACTTCACCATCTTGACTTGGAAATATTTCGCCTTTCCTTCACTGTCGCTGGGCCAAAATCCTGGAAATTCCATCCTAACACGACAGTCAGTGTACCTATACCACATGGACTGCAGTGGTTCAAGAAGCCAGCTCACCACCACCGTATCAAGGGCAATTAGAGATGGGCAACACATATTGGCCTATCCATGAAGCCCAAATCTCAAAAAATGAATTTTTTAAAAAACTCCATCGGGCACTGTTTATTACTGGTTTCCACAAATGTGGACCAGGTGTGATCCTTGGGGGAGCGGTGGGGGTCTCGCAGGCTATTAAGAGACCCCCGGCTGGTCAGGAACAGGGCTGTTTGGGCTGGCACCACCCTTGGCAACAATGCACCTCGGCACTGCCACCCTGGCAGTGCCAGCCTAGCACCTTGGCCATGCCAGTGTGCCCAGGTGGCACCGCCAGGGTAAAGAGATCGGGGCTGCCAGGCAAAACAGCGCCCTGATCTGCAAGAAGCTGGTCCTGCTCAACTCGCCAGTGCAGGAAGTCGACTAAGGTGTGGCCTCGGCAGGCAGAACCTCCCTGAGGCCCAGCAAAGTGCCATTGAATAGCAGGGTTAGTCTTGGCACTGCAGCCCTCGAAAAACATCCCACCAAATGTGCCCAAAAGCGGACTTAGTTTCAAGTCTACTGAATCACACCCTTAATCTAGGTACTTCCCAGGCATTATTATGTGAAACAGAAAAATAAACTAATAATGGATTAGTTATCGAGACGCATACAATTGGGGGAAAGCATGGATTTTCTCTTAACATTACGTCAAATCATTCACCACCCACATCAGCAGCAATGCAATACCATTCCATAACATCTGACCATGTAATTCTATAAATAGTTGCTAGAGTTCATACGAGTATATAAGTTTATTCATTCTTCACATTTCCTTGTTACCTTGTAGAGATTCACAAGATTTTGCTAGGTATTGAATTCCATGGTCATTTGTAAATGAATGCATATAAGCAGTGACACTGAAACCGGGAACTCATGAAACACGCCGATATGCTTCAGATTGTACGAATATGTAAAGTAAATACCATTCCAAACATATGGATGAACACAATGTTTCATATTTGTTCAATCTGAAATTAATAGTTGCACATCATGGGTGCTGTTAAAATTTATTTAACAATTGGCGCAAGCAAAATAAATGAACTTTGTAGGTCAAATCTACCGGTCTCTCGATCTTGGAGACCGGGTGTACGATTGAGGTTGCCTGTCGGGACCCAGTAGAAATCTTTACGCGTCAATGTGGGAAGTTTCAACTTCTGATGGGCTCCCCAGCACCCTCCCAAAATGCCACTGACTAGAGTCAGAGGCTTCGTTGGAACAGTTCCATAGTATTTACCTGAAAGTTACCAAGGAAATATTAGACAGGCAAAAGCAAAGTCTAACATCTGGATAACTAAACAACTGACCTTCCCCAATCTGCACCCAAGGCCCCTGACTCAACTCCTCCCCACCCCCAAACTCGGCCCCACTACTCCGACGCTTCAACTGTGTAGATGCTGCGCTGCACATTTCTGTGAAAGTCAAAAGAAATGCAAGCAGTGTCGTGTCAGGGGGACTTTTGAGCACAGCAGAAACCTGGTGATCATGGCCGCTGTTCAGACGATCCCAGCCTATGTTTCACCAATAAGGATTCAAATTGAGAATAATAAAAGGTCTTCCAACACACACCTGATGAAGGTGGTATGGTTGCACAATGGTTAGCACAGTTGCTTCACAGTTCCAGGGACCCAGGTACAATTCCCGGCTTGGGTAACTGTCTGTGCAGAGTCTGCACGTTCTCCCAGTGTCTGTGTGGATTTCCTCCGGTTTCCTCTCTCAGTCCAAAGATGTGCAGGTTAGGTGGTTTGGCTATGCTAAATTGCCCTTAGTGTTCAAAATAAAAGGTTGGGTGTGTTTACTGGTTTACGGGGTTAGGGTGGAGGCGTGGGCTTAGGTAGGGTGCTCTTTCCAAGGGTCGGTACAGATTCAGTGGGCCGAATGGCCTCCTTCTGCACTGTAAATTCTATGATTCCAGTGATTCTAAACAAACCTGTTGGACTTTAATCTGGTGTTGGACTTGTTACTGTGCCTAATCCAGTCCAACGTCGACATCTCCATATAGGCTCTGAGCAAGTCATATCGAAGGCAAGGGCAAGTCATATCGAACTCAAAATGTTACCTCGGTTTCCCTGTCCACAGATGCCGATAGGTCTGCTAAGTTTTCCAGCGTTTTCTATTATTATTTCATATTTCCAGCATCTGACTTCTTCCATCACTTTGCAGATGATGGAGAGTAGACTGATAGAGCAGTAATTGGCTGGATTGGATTTGTCCTGACTTTTTTTGTACAGGACATGCTCTAAATTTAGAGTATCCAATTATTTTTTCCAATTAAGGGGCACTTTAACTAATCCACCTACCCTGCACATTTTGGTTTGTGGAGGTGAGACCCACGCCGACACAGGGAAAACGTGCAAACTCCACACAGAATGTGACCCGGGGCCAGAATCGAACCCGGTTCTCGGCACCATGAGGCAGCAATGCTAACCACTGCACTACTGTGCCGCCCCAAGGGATTTTGCTTTTATTTTAACATATTAATTGTCAATAATAAACTAGAAAGAACTAAAAATACTAAATGCAGCTAAGAACAAATTAGCTTCAATCCGAGCAGTGCAATTGTGTCATGTCCAAGTAGCAATTGCAAAACAGTTTTCGTCAGTGCCAAGACTTTGGCCTTCAGACCACTGCGACATATGGGCCTCTTTTACAACTTGCATCTTTCACAGAAGGATGGACCCCAGTAATTTGGAATCACACAATCCATTCATTATCTAGCATTTTCAACCTGTAACAGTACATCCAATGATCTCAGAACTAATTGGGACTAATACTTGCTGCAAAGTATTTGCCATTCTGAAGAGATGATCTACTTCTCCCCTCTTACAGATACATGAATGGGCAGGGAGCTGAGGGATACAGATCCTTAGAAAATAGGCGACAGTTTTAGATAAGAGGATCTGGATCGGCACAGGCTTGGGAGGGCTGAAGGGCCTGTTCCTGTGCTGTAATTTTTCTTTATTCTTTATTCTTACACTGCAATTTTCACTTAAAGATGGTCTATAGGTTTAAATAGGAATGGAAGTTTCAGTTGACAGGGAAGTTTCATTAGGAGCTTCGGAAGGAGTGAAGAAGACAAAACAAAAATTAGTGTTAAAAAATTAAGGAAATGAGTACCGGATACAAGGCAGCAGGGATGAGGAATCTGGGAATGAATGAGGGATCAGGAAATTTGGCAATCACCAGGGAGTGCAGATTAGTTGAAGTTTACAGAGAGCGACCTCAAGCTGTGTGGGAGGAAAATGGGCAAGTGGGCTGAGAGAATGAGGAGTGCTAGTGTAGAGGAGGGATGAATGAATGTGCATCTATATGGCATCTTTCATGTTGTGAAGCTATGGAATTCCTTGCCCAGTGAAGCAGTAGAGGCTCCTTCCTTAAATGATTTTAAGATAAAGATAGATAGTTTTTTGAAGAATAAAGGGATTAAGGGTTATGGTGTTCGGAGCTGAGTCCACAAAAGATCAGCCATGATCTCATTGAATAGTGGAGCAGGCTCGAGGGGCCAGATGGTCTACTCATGCTCCTAGTTCTTATGAGCTCAGGATGTCTCAAAATTTTTCCAGAGGCAATTAAGTACTTTTGGAGTGTAGTCTGTTGTAATTTAGGAAACAGCAGTCAATTTGTTCACAGCAGAAAGAGATAGAGAGAGCAGCAGGCAGGAGAGCAAGGAGGAAGCGCATGCAGGGCATTGTGGGTTGGAGGAGGGGTTGGAGAGGGAGAAAAGAGACGAGATTCGTGCGTGAGGGGGGGGGAGCGGTACGAGAGAGCAGGGGGAAGCGAGAGAGGGGGGAGAGAGAGGGGGAGACAGAGATAGAGGGGGGAGAGACGGAAGAGAGACAGAGAGAGAGAGCAAGAGAGAGAAAGAGGGGAGAGAGAGTGAAAGAGGGGGAGGGGGCGAGAGAAAGAGGAGGAGGGGGAGAGATAAAGAGGGGGAGGAGATGAGAGAGGGGGCGGGGTAGAGAGAGAGGGGGGGGGAGGGCATTGTAGAGTGGAGGAGGGGGGAAGAGAAGAGACTAGTACCCGTGAGGGGGGTGGGGGGGGGGGGGTACCGAGAGAGCAAGGGCAAGAGAGACAGAGAGAGAGAGAGAGAGAGAGAGAGAGAGAGAGAGGGGGGGGGGGGGGGGGGCGCGAGAGGGAGGGAGGGAGAGAAGAGTAGTGAGAGGGAGAAGGGGAGTGAGGATGAGTGAGTGGAGGGAGGGGGAGAGAGGGGGAAGAGTGGGGATGGGGGCCTGGCATAGGCAGGACGGGGGGGGGACCTTGGGGCGGGCAGGACGGGGGGGCTGGTGCGGTCAGGACAGAGGTGGGGCCTGGTGTGGGCAGGACAGAGGGGGACCTGGCGCGGGCAGGACAGAGGTGGGCCTGGCGCGGGCAGGACAGAGGGAGGGGACTGGCACGGGCAGGACAGAGGGGGGACCTGGCGCGGGCAGGACAGAGGGGGGACCTGGCGCGGGCAGGACAGAGGGGGGACCTGGCGTGGGCAGGACAGAGGGGGGACCTGGCGCGGGCAGGACATAGGTGGGGCCTGGCGTGGGCAGGTAAAAGAAATTGGCCAGGACACCAGGTAGCATTTCATGTTCTATTTTGGATAGCGCCATGGTGGTTTTTATGTATCTAGCCTCAATTCAATATCTCCAAAAGACAGCACCTTGCATTCCCTCAGTACTGCACCGTGGGTCAGCCCAAGGAAAGCATGAGATAGTGTTGCAAAGGAGAAATGAGAACGAGGCAATAGGAGGAGTGATGTTGTACGAGAGTCTTCTAACCAACAGCGGTGCCAAAATGCAGCTGCAGTAGCAAATAGCATGCAGTTGCTTTGCTTTCTCTCAACTGAATCACAACACATCACCACAAAGGCAATCTAAACCTCAGGTCAGATGCTTCCCATACAAAACCGATGTTCCTCACCAGATCCCTCCATTAATCACTAGCACTCGTCCAACTCAATACCCCTCTTGAAAAAAAACCCAAAAGGTACTACAATACAAGATAAAAAGAGAGATAGCTCGGAAAATCAAAGGCACAGAAAACAAGATGAAAATGACAAGACAACTGAGGAGTACTTTGACATGGCAAGGAATTTATCAAAATAATTTGAGTTTCACGCACCTGCACCATGCCATGATAGTTCCAAGAGATCATGGTGTCTGTGACTGAAAAATGATGATGCCAAGAGGCCAGAAGCACAATTTATAGTATGGCATTTGAGGAAGCAGGCCGTTTTATTTCCCTGGTTTTGGGACTCATGTGAAATTCACACAGACCACTTTTGAATGCTTGCCTATTGACCCAAATTAGCATATAATGAACATTATTAAGAAAACAATTGTGAGAAATTCACTGATCTTTCTCTTATCAGTGAAAAGTTGTTGACTTGGGAAGTAGCTTGACTATTTTGCATTATATGCACACCTCCCGACCTCATGAATTCAATAGAAACCCTGATCGCAAATAGCTGTGATCTAGTTGTCATTTACAGGCCCTGCCAATAAAAAGATTACAGCCATGCTAAACAACAGATGAAAATGCCCAAATGTAAAAGTTCATGCAATTTTCCTTTGTTTTATAAAACTGATAAATAACTTTGATCTTGGTGGTGGGGTCCAATTTCAAGAAAGCACATGTTAATAAACATGTAATATCTAAAAATCAATTACATATATAAAAATTTCAACACAATTAAACTTATCTACCTAAAATGCAATTCATAACTAAATATAAGCAGCATATTTTAAAATTGCTATACTTGAAGATATGAGGTTTGAACAAAATTAGCAGTAATCACAAGCCTTTTTAACCATATGATTCTTTTGATCAATGGTATATTAACTTTACATTCAACAATGCCTGTGAAGAAAGCAGCTAGAAATGAGTCAGCATGACTACCCCCTTAACAACTTTGCATCATCAATCTTCATGCTGTGAAACTGGAAGAAGTCAGCAACTGTTGATGGTTGCCAACCAAGTGATAGCTTCCACCTAACTAACTGATTGATCTTCAGAGCACCATTCTACACTCCAACACAACTATGCCAGCACAGTTCAAAACAAGTTTGAGAAACAAATGTCTGTTGTGTAGTAATTTTATATTGTTTTTGGGGAAAGAGATACTTCTTTGTAAAATGAGTTGATAAATTGCACTGTTAGTGGTGGGATCAATACATTGATCGATTAATGCTAGCTCACTGCATTACTCAACAATTTCACCATTGCAGAGAATGCCAGGCTCATATTCTGACTTAACACAAGCAACACAATGGTGCTCCAAATGTCCTGTAATAAGTGGATGATTTGAAATGAATTAATGTTTTAAAAAGAATCCCTCAACTTGTTTCCTTTCTACTCGACCTGGCCTTAGTCCCTAACTCTGTCTTATTTATCATAGTTGATTAAACATTTTGGTATCTTATCCTATGTGCTACATCAAGTCTGTTTACTTAAGCGGAATTGATTCTGATATACGGCTTTTAAACAAACCCATTAGAAAATAACAACACACACGGAATATTTTGTTTTCTGATAGGGGATGGTTATTCTGTAATGATGTTACCTCTGTGCATGACACGACGAGAATGCATGTGTTCCAAGGCACTGCAGAGTTGAACAAAATACTTCCATATTGTTCTTTCTGGAATCAGCCGTTTCTGTTTCTTAAAATGCTGTGAAAATATTATGAATCCAAATTAGTACAAATTAGTTTCTTTCTGAAAGCAAAGAAATAATAGATTTACAAACACAACATAAGTGAGGAATTTTAATTCTCATACAGATTTAGATTAATGTATAAATATACAAATGGATGTTATAAAAGGACAACTGCTGAAATACTAATAACTTACTTTGTTTTCTAACCTAAACTCTCTTCTGGATATTCAGTCTCAATGAAAGCAAAAAGGCAACTATTGTCCTGAAGAGTGTACTTGGTTTATTTTGAGTTTTCAGGGTTGGTTTAAATAACAAGCAAGCCGAAGCATGCATAACCAAACATGAAATACAAAAATGTCATTTGTCTCATGATGCTTATTGTTCCCCAAAACTATGCACTGTAGGCAGAATTCTCCGCTCCCGCGCGGAATCGGGAAGGCCGTTGTGAATTCGGCCGAGTTTCACGACAGCCTCGGAGGCCGCTCCTCGCACCTTATTCGCCCCCACCCGGGGGGGTAGGAGTGGCGCTCCGTAACTCTCGGCCGCCGGGCCTTGACGCTTGCATCAAGGTGGCGCGCCGAGAATGACGCGACGGCGGCGCCTAAGTGACGTCAGCCGTGCATGCGCAGGTTGACCGGCTCCAACCCGCGCATGTGCGGCTGACGTCACGACGGCTGACGGCTCCAACCTGCGCATGCGCGGTTGCCGTCTTCCCCACTGCTGCCCAAGACGTGGCGGCTTGATCTTGCAGGGCGGCGGAGGGGAAAGAGTGCATCGCTTGGAGACGCCGGCCCGGCGATCAGTGGGCACCGATCACGGGCCAGTCCCCTCCCGAGCACGGCCGTGGTGCTCACTCCCCTCTCCGCCCCCCACAAGCCTCAAACGAGCATTTGGCGCCCATGTTCACGACAGTAGCGACTAGGCGTGGTTGCCGCCGTCGTGAACCGGTTGGGAATGGCAGGCCGCTCGGCCCAGAGAATCGCCGGTCGCCGTGAAAAATGGCGAGCGGCGATTCATCTGAGCGGGTGGTGGGAGAATCACGGGGGGTGCCAGGGGGGCATGTCGTGAGTCGCCCGGCCCTCCCGCGATTCTCCCACCCGGCGTGGGGAGCGGAGAATCGCGCCGTGTGTCGCAGCAAGAATTTAATAACCACCAATGAAATCTCCAGAAAATAAACCATTCAATAAATAGTCTCTAATACGAAAGAAAATCAAGCAGAACCCCATGATAGTCTGTCCCTCTCCACATCTAACATCATTCAAAATTTGAAACATTCTATCATCGGGTGAATACAATTGTAACCCAAGCTCATTACCACTTGCTGGAAACTGCGATCTTACTTCTGGTTATACAGCCAACGATCAGCTAATTTACTGTTGTCTCATACTTTGCTGGTAAGCAGCATCGGGCAGCCCGGTAGCATAGTGGATAGCACAATTGCTTCACAGCTCCAGGGTCCCAAGTTCGATTCTCGGCTTGGGGGTCACTGTCTGTGCGGAGTCTGCACGTTCTCCCTGTGTCTACGTTGGTTTCCTCCGGGTGCTCCGGTTTCCTCCCACAGTCCAAAGATGTGCAGGTTAGGTGGATTGGCCATGCTAAATTGCCCTTAGTGTCTAAAATTGTCCTTCGTGTTGGATGGGGTTACTGGGTTACGGGGATAGGGTGGAGGTGTAGGCTCTCTTTCCAAGAGCCGGTGCAGACTTGATGGGTCGAATGGCCTCCTTCTGCACTGTAAATTCTATGAAATAAGTGCGCTTAGCAAAACGTATTTATTCAGATTCATCTACTATTTTATGTTCTGCTTTTAAATTCAAATCAACTGATATTTCGATTAATTGTTCCCCCTTCCTCATCTTACCATTTCATATTTAATGCATTGCAATCTACATCTCGCCAGTCCAACATCATAAACCATCCAAATCCCTCTGAATTCGTCCTGATATTTGCTTCTTAACTTACCCATCAACTTCGACAGGGATATGTCTAAATCAATTATATTTTTCTTCATTTCAAAATAATTTGTCCACGTTGTGAACAAAGAGTTGGGGAGGGGGCAAGGTACATGGGAGTGTGTGGGGATGGGATAACTTTGGGCAGGGGAGGAAAATCCCGAAATCCCATGGGGGTGGGGAGTCGCTATGGGCGGCATAGTCAGGTGTATGGGGGGGGGGGGGGGGGGTTGATGTGGGTCTATGCAATAGTTAAAATAGTTAATCCTTTTAACTTTTCTCTGGGTAATTATTGATGCAACAGTCGGTTTAAACCACTTGAAGTTCATGATTTATATCATACTTTGGATGGTTGCCAGGGCAGGGCAATTTCCCAAAGGAAGTTTGTACTTCCAGGCAATCACTGTGTAAACCCTACCTAGGAACCGCGAGGCAGGTGGGGGAAGAGAGATATCCCCAATGCACCTTTATCGTGCTCCGCCGTTACACGGCGGAGATCGGACTCTGTGGCCCATTATGTTGGGGCACGAGTACCTTTAAGAACCCTTTTCATTTTACAGAGATGATTTTTAGTAAAGCACCTGTTTTCCAGTTTATGGTCATGTGACCAAGTTACTCAGGAGGTAAACAATAGAAAAACACCAAGTTATAGAGGTGCCGAGATTGAGTGTGCTGCTCTGGTGTTGAGCGAGGTTTTCATTTGAAATAATCCCAGAATAATCCAAAAGAGGCCCTTTGACCCATTGAGTCTGTACCGTGGCATGAAAAACACCTGACCTGCCTACCTAGTCCCATTTTCCAGCACTTGGCCCATCAACATGAATGTTATGACGTGCCAAGTGCTCATCCAGGAACTTTTTTAAAAGATGTGAGGAAACCCCCCTCTACCACCCTCTCAACAGTGCACTCTAGACCGTCACCACCCCCGAGTAAAAAAAGGTTTATCCTCAAATCCTCCCTAAACCTCCCATCCCTGACCTTGAACCAGTGACCCTTTGTAACTATCCCTTCAACTAAGGGGAATAGCTGCTCCTTGTCCACCCTGCCCATGCCCCTCTTAATCTTTTACACCATGATCAGGTCGCCCCTAATCTTCTCTGCTCCAGCGAAAACAACCCAAGCCTTTCCAACCTCTCTGCATACCTTAAATGGTCCATCCCAGGCAACATCCTGGTGAATCGTCCCTGCACCCCCTCCAGTGCAATCACATCCTTCCTATAATGTGGCGACCAGAGTTGCACACAGTTCTCCACAGATCTCTGAAGGTTGCCACTCAAGTGGATAGAGCCGTGAAGAAGGCCTATAGTGTGTTAGCGTTTATTAACAGGGGGCTTGAGTTTAAGAGCCGCGGGGCTATGCTGCAACTGTACATGACCTGGTGAGACCACATTTGGAGTATTGTGTGCAGTTCTGGTCACATTATAAGAAGGATGTGGAAGCATTGGAAAGGTGCAAAGGAGATTTACCAGGATGCTGCCTGGTTTGCAGGATAGGTCTTCTGAGGAAAGGTTGAGGGAGCTAGGGTTTTTCTCTTTGGAGGAGAGGAGGATAAGAGGTGACTTAATAGAGGTTTATATGATGATGAGGGGGATAGATAGAGTGGAGGTTCAGAGACTATTTCCTCGGGTGGATGTAGCTGTTACAAGGGGGCATAACTATAAGGTTGAGGGTGGGAGATATAGGAGAGATGTCCGAGGTAGGTTCTTTACTCAGAGTGGTTAGGGTGTGGAATGGACTGCCTGCTGTGATAGTGGAGTTGGGACACTTTCGGAACTTTCAAGCGGTTATTGGATAGGCACATGGAGCACACCAGAATGACACAGAGTGGGATAGCTTGATGTTGGTTTCGGACAATGCTCGGCCCAACTTCGAGGGCTGAAGGACCTGTTCTGTGCTGTACTGTTCTATGTTCTATGCCCATCCCATCTATCTTCCTGTAACCCAAGACATTCAACCTCACTGTTAATCACCCGGCCAATCTTTGTGCCTTTGCAAAGTTACTGATCCTACCGCCCCACATACTCATATATGTCATTTATATAAAACATTAGGGGACCCAGCACAGATCCCTATTTGACACCACTGGACACTGGCTTCCAGTCACTAAAGCAGCCGTCTGTCATCATCCTGTGTAAGCCAATTTTGAATCCACCTTCTCAAGTTACCCTCTATTCCTTGTGAATTTACCTCCTTTGTAGTCCTCCCAAAGGCCTATAAAGCCTTGTCAAAGGCTTTGCTGAAATCCATGTAGACTGTATCAAGAGCACTGTCCTCCTCTACACACCCGGTCACATACTCACAAAGGTTGCTCTCCTAAATGCTTTCTTAAACTCCATCCTGCACTTTCAGCACTCCACCAATGCCTCCGTTGATTTGCTCCCCTTGTATTTGCTAAAAGGCTCTCTTTTCCTTCTAGTTGCTGAGCAGAGAACACTTATTTCCAGCAGAATTCTGCTGAAATTCTCGATGGTGACAAGAGTTTTCAAAATCCTGATTAACTTGGGCACTGTACTAACAGTGAATTATACTTTTGGAATAGCCAAGCTGAGAAGAGAGAGTATGTGTTCATAGATGTAAGTCTCCAGATTTAAGGAACATGAGAACCAGGAGAGCTCTGACCCCAGATGGCTACACCTAAGCTAGCGACAACTGTGTTGAATAGAGAAATCGACAACCTTGGGATGGTTTCGTGAGATTTGAATAAAAGCTTTGCTAGAAGTGAAAGGCTCAAGGAATCTCAGCCCTTATATAAATCTTTGAAACAGTACTTGGACCAAGTAGTTAATTTTCCAATTTCTGATAAGTATCTGACTTCAGTTTTTTGGAGTGCCAACAAAATGCATATAGAAAAAGCTTAGAGTTAGGAAGTTTGGTTTAGCGGATAAATAACTGCATTCACTGTATGGTTAATATGTTTAACATAACCAGCTAGTTAAGACAGAGTATGGTTATTAATATTCATGTTCATTGATTTTTGAGTGGCAGAATTATTTTCTTTCAAACTATGAACCTTGCGGCTTCATTCTTTTCGTAAAAACCTAGGTATTCCACACCAAAAAATAATGTAAACGTTTTCAGTCTCTGCCAAGGTCATGACAATGTCCAAAACCTACCTTCAAATTAGGAAACACTTCATGACAAGTGTTATGAAAGTTTGGAACTCTTCTCAAAATGGCGACTGATGCTTGGTGAATTGTGAATTTTTAAAACCGAAATTCATAGCTTGTGTTTGGTAGCCAATGGTATCAGTGAATATGAGGCAAAGATGGGTATATGGAGTTAGGTTATAGATCAGCCATGGCCTAATGAATGGTGGAACGGGCTTGAGGCAGATGTCCTGCTCCAATATTGTTACTACAATAATCTAGTAACATAACCACATCCCTATCCTTACACTTATGTGGCATCTTTCATTAATATCCCCAAGTGCAGTTATGACCATTTTAGTGCAGGTTCAATTCAAGAAAACAGATCACTCTCGCAAGCCTTAGGTGGGTGGAGGTGGAGACACAACTCAACACAGAGCAAGAGAGCTGGAGTTAGCCATGTGAAGGATCAAGCCAATCACAACTAAGTATCAGAAAGCGGAGTAAAGAAAAGAGCAAGTATTTCACATACAAAAATGGTACATTATATTTCACAAACACACCAATGATGGAAGCTAACGTTCCATGTATTTATTGTTAGAAGTGGGGGAAAAAAGCATGTTTAAGCAATCTGCACGCTCTCCCAGTGTCTGCGTGGGTTTCCTCCAGGTGCTCCGGTTTTCTCCCACAGTCCAAAGACGTGCAGGTTAGGTGGATTGGCCATGCTAAATTGCCCTTAGTGACCAAATGGGTTAGGAGGGGTATTGGGTTGCGGGGATAGGGTGGAAGTGAGGGCTTAAGTGGGTCGGTGCTGATTCGATGGGCCGAATGGCCTCCTTCTGCACTGTATGTTCTAAGTTCTCCTTCAGTTTTGTTTCTTTTTTTTTGGGGGGGGGGGGGCGATGTCAACAAAATGCATATAGAAAAAGATTTGAGTTAGGAAGTTTGGTTTAGCAGATAACTAACTGCATTCATTGCTTTTTTCCTCCCCTTTCCTTCCTGTAAGCAAACTTGGCCTTTACTTACCCCCACATCTTCACATGCACAGACACTGGTCAGGTTCTGTCACGAAATGATGCTAATTATATCTTTATCTCCCCTCCAAAATAAACCATCACAAGAGGGTACCATCCAACAGACAGCTGGCCATTAGGCATGTATGAACCTAAACAGCAAGTCTGGGCAGTGTATTCAATTTCTGGGCTCCATTCTTTGACTCTTGTATTTCTCCAAGTTAGGTGTTAGCTACAATATTCTCCAATTTATGCTAATATAAATGAGAAACAGTCGTAATTTCAACATCAATGCCTTGGATGCTGTACCCTCTGCCCCCGGGCCTCCCTTCAAAACCAACACCTGGGGCACACCCGTGCTCCCAGTTTGCTCCAGCTCCAATGATTGGGGCACCCCACTCAGTACTCCCTACTCCTCCTGAATATTCGCATTTGTTTTGGAATCTTCATTGCCATACTGCACAGTTACAAGGACCGAAATTGTGTCAGACACCATGTGAGTCAATCTGTCAGCAGACTCCTGCATCTTAAAGCAGGTGGTATTGGGGTATAATGAAAGCATTAAATTGGAGAGACAATAAATCAAGTAATAATGATCCCATTGTCGACAAATGCAAAAACCTGTTTTGTTTTCATTTTGGAGTATTTTTTTCTGAAGCAAATGCACAATCTGCATGGGAAATGTAGAACCACCTGGTTATATTTAAAGGAATATGGCACTTCATTTCACAAAAAATGTAATAAATCTCAATGATGAGCGAGAAAACCTTAAGAATTAGACATCTGGTCTTCTACTAAAGTGTAATAAATGTCAGTAAGAGTTAAACAGTGTTTACTTATGCTGTAAACTCAGGGGGAGCCACAGTGGCACTGTCTAAATATTACTTTAACACAACAAATGGTTCATCTGTGATTAATATATTTAAACATTAGTATCTGCAGAATGCTGAAAACTTTCCAAATTTCATTTCTCTTTTCTTTCAGAAGAGATATACCAGACCATAATAGTCCAGTCAAGATTTTCCTTCCAGATGTTTTCAACTTGTCCACAAATTGCTGGTCAGCTGCTCTGCTCATGTTTCAAACATAATTCTAAGTAACAAAGTTTTGGCATCCATCCAAAATGAGGCTTTGCATCTATTCTTCCCAAGGCTACATTTACATATCAGAGGTTTGTTTGATGTCAGGAGGGTAAGGATATGAAACAGCCTTCCTTTCAGAAACATGTTGTATTCCATACAATATAGAGAGCAAAATGAAAAGATTCTTAATACATAAAAATTGACATTACTGTTGCAGCGAGAATACGATTCAAATACAAAACCCGCACAGGACAAAGATTCAGAGAAATACAAAATTAAATAAAGCAAACAGCAATATTTAATATAATCATATGTAGGATTAGCAGTTTATGGTTAAAATTAACATCTGGAACTTGAGATGCACTGAACATCATCACAAGGTGGCTACAGAGCAGTGTACCCAAAAGATACAAATAATGGGAGGCTAGATATTTATTTACCATAATTGTAATTAAACAAAAGAATAGTTAGAGTACTTC
Source organism: Scyliorhinus canicula (assembly GCF_902713615.1). Taxonomy (NCBI): domain Eukaryota; kingdom Metazoa; phylum Chordata; class Chondrichthyes; order Carcharhiniformes; family Scyliorhinidae; genus Scyliorhinus; species Scyliorhinus canicula. The sequence continues at coordinate 95,006,317 of NC_052149.1, forward strand.
TCTCAAGTTTTATTTTTAGATGTTACATAAATACAGCAATAGTTTTAACAATTTAATGCACCGCTAAAAAAATACAAATCCAATTGTATAACAGCCGTTTTTATATTCAACCATTTCAAAGTAACTGTTATTAATTAATTGAAAATAGTTCAATTTGGTATGACCCTAATATTGATGGATTAAAGCTCTAAGCACATCTGGATTTCCCAATACCTTATTCACAATGCTGATGCTTGTCATTGAGACTGAATTTGAATGCAAGTTGTACCTTTTTTGAGTGCAGACCTAGAATTAATTTCACTGTTGATTCAATGCACTGAACTCTTATTTTAAATTCTTACAGAAAACGTATAGACTTGCACTCCTGCTGAGCGTTTTGATGAGCCATAATATTTTTAATGATGTGATGCCTGAAAATTTCATAAATCGACAAGTTAGAAAAGCTTGAAGACCTCTCTCATGTGATCATAAAGATTTACACATACAGGAGGCATTCTGACTGGCCTTATTCTACCAATTTAATGGAATTCACAGCTAGAGTATTTTTCTCATTTCACCTACACAGGAAATTGGTGCATTGGGCTCCTCTGGAAGCTTCAAGGTATACACAAAAAAAATCATAGATTGGAGTTGTAAGCCAAGTAGTTTCCTGCCTCATGAAAAAAAGTAAAAGCCCCAATTCTATAAAGCCGAAGCATTCAATGTTTTCATACAAATAAGAAAGATAACAAAATTCAAATAATTTCTGCTGATTTCTACTCATAATGGCCATCAAACAACCAAATCGTTGAAGCCTCATTTAAAATGGTGATTTTCATTTGTAAAAAGTAGTGTTGCAATAATGGACACCACATAGCATTGTATAATTTTTTTTTAATAAGTCTTTTTATTGGGTGGGTGGGGGGGGTGGAGACTGGGGAGGTAAATATACATTTGGGTGCAGGAAATAATTACAGTGGGCAATACTCAAATGGGTTTGGTGTTGTCACTTGCTTCTCCCGGACTGGTCCCGCTGCCGTTACCGTTTCACGCTCACCTCCGCTTCAGCCGTTCCTCACGTTTTTCGCCTGTATTCTCCTTGTTCTCTATTCCTGGAGATGCCATGTTTGTTACTGTATTCCGTGCCCTCCTTTGGGCTGTCATTTCCCTGCCTCCCCCCATCCCCCTGGTTCTCCTCTTTTGTTGCCTGTCCCTTCCCTCTCTCCCCCTCCTGTGGTTCGCCTTTCTTTCCTCTTAGGTTTAGCTGGTTCCCCCCCCCCCCCCCCCCCCCCCCGGGTCTATCTCTCCCTCTTATGCTTTGGCTACTTTCTCCTGATTCTTGGTTATTCTTCTGCTTGTCCGTTGGCCACAAACAGGTCCCAGAGCAATTGGGTGAATGGCTCCCACGTTTTGTGGAAGCCGTCGTCTGACCCACGGATGGCGAATTTGATTTCCTCCATTTGGAGAGATTCCGAGAGGTCGGACAGCCAGCCTGCAGCTTTGGGTGGTGCTGCTGAGCGCCAGCCGAATCGGATTCTACGGCAGGCGATCAGGGAGGCAAAGGCAAGGGCGTCTGCCCTCCTCCCCAGGAATAGGTCAGGGAGGCAAAGGCAAGGGCGTCTGCCCTCCTCCCAGGAATAGGTCTGGCTGGTCTGATACCCCGAAGACCGCCACTTTCAGGCATGGCTCCACCCTCATCCCACCACTTTGGACATTGCCTCGAAGAAGGCTGTCAAGTACCCCGCAGGTCTGGGGCAAGACCAGAACATGCGGGAGTCGTTGGCCCGGCCTCCTTGGCACCGTTCACATCCATCCTCCACCTCTGGGAAGAACCTACTCATACATGTTCTTGTTAAGTGGCCTCTATGTACCACTTTTAGCTGCGTCAGACTGAGCCTTGCGCACGTGGAGGTGGTGTTGATCCTGTAAAGTGCTTCGCTCCAGAGTCCCCACCCTATTTCAATCCCCAGGCGCTCTTCCCATTTCTTTCTTGTTGCGTCCGGTACAGTGTCGGCCCTCTCTATCAGTCGGTCATACATGTCGCTACAGTTTCCTTTATCCAGTAGGCTTGCAGTAACTCTTCCAGTAATGTCTGTCATGGTGGTTGTGGGTTCGTCCTTTTCTCCTTTCGTAGGAAGTTTTTGAGTTGTAGATACCTTAACTCATTCCGTTTTGCTAGCTGGAATTTCTCTGCCAGTTCATCCAGTGTTGCGATCCTGCCGTCCGTGTATAGGTCCCTGACTGTCAGTGTCCCTCCGTCCTGCCCCCACCTTTTGAAGGTCAGTCAGTGCTGGTGTGAACCTATGGTTGTTGCAGATGGGAGCTTTGTCTGAAATTTTGGTCAGGCCAAATTGCTGCCGTAAGTTGGTTCCAGGATTGGAGGGTGCTGGAGTATTTTTTGGGTGGGGATGGGCGTGTTGCCATGGCGAGGGCCCGGAGGGTGGACCCCATGCAGGAGGCCTCTTCCGCATGCACCCACTCGGCTCAAACCCTTATTTGCTCGGCCGTCGCCGCAAAGGTAGAATTGAGGATCCCTTTGCAGTCATGGGCTATTTGGATCCCCAGGTAGCGCAATTTGTGTCGGGCTTGTTTAAACGGCAGTCCCATTAGTGCTTACCCCCCCTACTTGTGGGTGTACCGGGCAGATCTCGCTTTTGCTCATGTTGAGTTTGTAGCCCGAGAAGGCGCCAAACTCTTTCAGGAGCACGATGATTCTGTCCATGCTGCTTTGCGTATCCGAAATGTAGAGGAGCAGGTTGTCTGCATAGAATGAGACTCTATGCTCTCTGCTGCCCCTTTGGATCCCCCTCCAGCTTTTTGCTGCTCTGAGCGCGATTGCCCGTGGTTCGATTGCTAGGGCGAACAGCAGCGGGGACAGTGCGCACCCTTGTCTGGTGCCCCTGTGCAGCTGGAAGTATCGGGAGTTGATGTTGTTGGTCCGTATGCTCGCCCTGGGAGCGTTGTATAGGAGCTTTACCCAGGAGGTGAATCCTGTTCCAAGCCCAAACCGCTCCAGTACCTCTACAAGGTACTTCTATTCGACCCTGTCGAAGGCCTTTTCTGCGTCTAGGGAGATGGTCTCCTCTGGTGTTCTCTCCACGGAAGGGGTCATTATCACGTTCAGCAGGCACCTGATGTTCGAGGTAAGCTGTCTATCTTTGACAAAGCCCGTCTGGTCCTCTGCGACCACCTCTGGTATACAGTCTTCTAGCCTTTTTGCTAGGATTTTGGCCAGTATTTTGGCATCTACGTTCAACAGTGAGATGGGTCTGTATGACCCACATTCCGTTGGGTCTTTGCTTTTCTTAGATATCGGTGAGATTGAGGCCTGTGCTCGCATGGGTGGCAGTGTGCCCCTAGCTAGCGAATCTGTGAACATCTCCCGCAGGTGCGGGGCCAGTGCTGTCGCAAATGTTATTTTGCAGAAGTCCGCCGGGAACTCGTCTGGTCCCAGTGCCTTTCCCGCTTGCATGGAGCTAATGCTGTCCATGATCTCTCCTGGTGCTAGTGGTGCTTCCAGGCGCTGTTTTCTGCCCTCCCCAACGACTGGCATGTCCAGTCCATCAAGGAACCGTTTCATCCCGGATTTCCCTATTGGGGGCTCTGAGGTGTACAACACTTGGTAGAAGGCCTTGAAAGTTTTGTTGATCTTTTCTGGTTCTGTTTCTAATGTGCCTCTGGTATCCCTGATTTGTGCAATTTCTCTGGTGGCTGTCTGCTTCCTCAGCTGGCTTTGTTTCAGTGTTCGTATAAAGGGTCCCACGTGCCTGGCGGAGTTGGTGCACTGCTTTCCTGGTGGAGAGCAGATCAAAGTTCCTTTGTAGCTCTTTCCTCTCCACCAGGAGCTCTACAGTCGGGGCCTCGGAGTATTTATGGTCTACCTCCAGTATGGAGTCGACCAACTGCTGCCTAGCCGCCCTTTCCTCCCTATCTCTTTGCGCTTTGAAAGTGATGATTTCCCCTCTTAGTACGGCCTTTAGCGCTTCCCAGAACGTGGAGGGTGAGCCCTCCCCGTTCTGGTTGTTCTCCGTGTACTCTGCTATGGCCCACGATAACTTTTCATTGAAGGCCTTGTCAGCTAGTAGGGCAATATCCAACCTCCATGTGGGGCGTTGGGCCCTGCCCGTCTCAAGCCTCACGTCCATGTAATGTGGAGCGTGGTCTGATATCACAATTGCGGACTATTCCACTTTGTCGATCCCTGGAAGCACCGTTTTCCCCACCACAAAGAAGTTAATTGTGGTGTGATGCACGATCAATAACTCCAGAAGCGAGACTGGAGACAACTGAAGGCTTTATTGCACTAGAGGTTTCCCCCAGCAGCGCAGGTACAGAATGCAGCTGCTGGGGAGACACAGGCTCTTATACTCCGCCTTACTGGGCGGAGCCAGCAGGCAGGCTTAACCAATGAAACAGCAGTCTCAGGTAGCTCCCACACCAATGGTCTTACAGCATTATTCAGGATACCGTAATACCTCTAATACCAACTACCACATTCAGCCCCTGTTTAAAAAAAGTCCGGCGGGGTGGTGGCCTCGCATTTCATAGTGGTAGAGATTAAGGTTATGGAGGTACCCGGTATACATCAGTACAGTGTTTTGCCTCGTTACGTCGCAACTATTTACAAATTTATTTACAGTTCAGAACGAAGCAATAAGTCGATCGGGGGCCCTGGTCGTCCTCTGCGATCGGTGTAGTTTCGGTGGTGATGCAGGCGCCGGCTCGGGCGTCTGTGGCTCCGGAAGCGTGGCTTCGGCTTCTTCTTCATCATCCCTAGATGGGACCGGTGGGAGGATCGATCCACCTGGGAAGGGGGGGCGACTGTGGGGTGTGCTGGAGGGAAGGAGGGGGGTGATGGGGGTGTGGGTGGGGACCCAGCGGGAGCCAGGTCCCGAAGGGAGACCGGTGTCCTGTCGGCCGTCGGGGTACGCCATGTAGGCGTACTGAGGGTTAGCATGAAGGAGGTGGACCCTCTCGACCAATGGGTCCAACTTGTGCGCCCGCACGTGTTTGCTGAGCAGGATGGGTCCCAGAGCTGCCAGCCACGTTGGGAGCGAGGTCCCGGAGGAGGAGTTCCTAGGGAAGACAAGGAGACGTTAGTGAGGTGCTTGGTTGGTCGTGGTACACAGCAGTGACCGGATGGAATGGAGAGCATCCGGGAGGACCTCCTGCCAGCGGGAGACTGGGAGATTCCTGGACCGTAGGGCCAGTAGGACAGTCTTCCAGACCGTTCCGTTCTCCCTCTCTACCTGCCAGTCCCCGGGTGTTATAACTGGTCGTCCTGCTTGGGGCGATGTCCTTGCTGAGCAGGAATTGCCACAGTTCGTCGCTCATAAAAGAGAACCCCCTATCGCTGTGTATGTAGGCGGGGAAACCGAACAGCATAAAGATACTGTGGAGGGCTTTTATGACGGTGGCCGCGGTCATGTCGGGACAGGGGATGGCGAATGGGAACCAGGAGTACTCGTCAACCACGTTCAGGAAATAAGTATTGCGGTCGGTGGAGGGGAGGGGCCCTTTGAAGTCCATACTGAGGCGTTCAAAGGGATGGGAAGCCTTTATCAGGTGCGCTTTCTCTGGCCTGTAGAAGTGCGGCTTGCACTCCGTGCAGATTTGGCAGTTCCTGGTGGCGGTCCTGACCTCCTCTATGGAGTAGGGCAGGTTACCGGTTTTAATGAAATGGAAGAATCGAGTGACCCCCCTGGTGGCAGAGGTCCTCGTGGAGGGCCTGGAGGCGGTCCACTTGTGCAATGGCACATGTGCCGCGGGATAGGGCATCAAGCGGCTCGTTTAGCTTCCCGGGACGATACAAGATCCCATAGTTGTAGGTGGAGAGTTCGATCCTCCATCATTAGATCTTGTCGTTCTTTATCTTGCCCCGCTATGCATTATCGAACATGAAAGCCACCGACCGTTGGTCGGTGAGGAGAATGAATCTGCTGCCGGCCAGGTAATGCCTCCAGTGCCGCACAGCTTCTACTATGGCCTGGGCCTCCTTTGCCACTGAGGAATGGCGGATTTCTGAAGCATGGAGGGTGCGTGGGAAGACGGCCACGCGTCTGCCCGCTTGGTTGAGGGTGGCCGTCAGAGCTACGTCGGATGCGTCGCTCTTGACTTGGACAGGGAGGGATTCGTCGATGGCGTGCATCGTGGCCTTTGCGATGTCCGCTTTGATGCGGCTGAAGGCCTGGCGGACCTCTGTCGACAGGGGAAAAACCGTGGATTGGATTAGTGGGCGGGCCTTGTCCGCATAGTTGGGGACCCACTGGGCATAATACGAAATAAATCCCAGGCAGCGTTTCAGGGCCTTGGAGCAGTGGGGGAGGGGAAACTCCATGAGGGGGCGCATGTGTCCAGGGTCTGGGCCTATGACTCCATCATGCACTACTTAGCCGAGAATGGCTAGATGGTAGGTGCTGAACACGCATTTATCCTTGTTATATGTGAGGTTAAGGATTTTTGCAGAATGGAGGCATTTTCACAGGTTGGTGTCGTGGTCCTGTTGGTCGTGGCCGCAGATGGTGACGTTATTGAGGAACGGAAACGTGGCCCGCAAACCGTACCGGTCATCTATTCAGTCTATCTCTCGTTGGAAGACCGAGACTCCATTCATGATACCAAAGGTAACCCTTTGGAAGTGGTAGGAGAGCCGCCCATCTGCTTCGAAAGCAGTGTATTTGCGGTTGCTCGGGCGGATGGGGAGCTGATGGTAGGCGGACTTAAGATCCACCGTGGAAAAGGCTTTGTATTGTGCGATCTTGTTGACCAGATCGGATATGCGGGGGAGAGGGTACGCGTTGAGCTGCGTATACCTGTTGATGGTCTGACTATAATCAATGACCATCCTATGCTTCTCCCCGGTCTTTACAACCACTACTTGAGCTCTCCAGGGACTGTTGCTAGCCTCAATGACACCTTCCCTCAGTAATCGCTGGACCTCCACTCTAATAAAGGTCCGGTCCTGGACACTGTACCATCTGCTCCTGGTGGCCGGGGTGAGGTTCGCAAACAGGGAAGACGGATCGACTTTGAGGGTCGCGAGGCTGCAGAGAGTGAGGGGGTGGTTTAGGGCCGCTGAATTTAAAAGTTAAGCTTTGGAGGTTACATTGAAAATCTAACCCAAGGAGCGTGGCAGCGCAAAGGTGTGGCAGGACGTAGAGTCGATAATTTTTAAACTCCCTTCCCTGGACCGTGAGGTTCGCTATGCAGAACCCTTTGACCTCCACTGAATGAGACCCGGAGGCCAGGGAGGTTTTTTGGTTAACTGGGTGGATGGGAAGAGAACAGCACATTACCGTGTTGGGGTGTATGAAGCTCTCTGTGCTGCTGGCGACGATCAGACAGGATGTTTCATGCCCGTTGATGAGCACGGTCGTCGTTGCAGTCGAGAGCGTTCGAGGCCGAGACTGGTCCAGGGTCACCGAGGCGAGTCGTGGCAGAAGTTGGAGATTTTCCTCGGGTGGTGTGCGGTCATCTGAGTCGGGGTCCTGAGAGTCTAGCCAAGGTGGCGGCGCCCACTGGTCGCACATGGCTGGGGGTGCACAAGATGGCGGCGCCCATCAATCGCATGTAGTGCCCGAGGGGCAAGATGGCGGTGCCCGGAGGCCGCATGTGGCTCGGGAGAAGGAAGATGGCGGCACCCGCTGGCTGCACGTGGCTCGTGGAGAGAGTTGTGATGGCAGTCCCGATTCACCTCCGGAGACCGCAGCCACCGCCCGGGCCTGGGCGTTTTGGGAGGCCACATCTAGGGAGCTAGCAAGGGCCCGTGCCTCCTTGAGGTCTAGTGTCTCTTTCTCCAGCAATCGCTGGCGGATTTGGGAGGAAATCATTATACATAGATTTAATTCCATTCTTTTTAGTCTTTTTATTTGATTAAGTAGGCAATATATTAACAAACCTGGCACATTGAAAAAGATGGATTTGCAACTATGTCATCTCGTGACGAAGAATTTCAAGCTGATTTAGACATTTTTAAAATTCAATCATATAACGTGGGCATCACAGATTGGGCCAGCATTTGTTGCCCAGCCCTAATTGCCCTAGGCCAGCATTTATTGTCCATCCCTAATTGCCCGAGGCCAGCATTTATTGCCCATCCCTAATTGCCCTATGCCAGCATTTAGTGTCCATCCCTAATTGCCCTAGGCCAGCATGTTGCCCACCCCTAATTGCCCGAGGCCAGCATTTATTGCCCATCCCTAATTGCCCTAGGCCAGCATTTAGTGTCCATCCCTAATTGCCCTTTAATGGGCAGCTAAGATCGTTGCTGTAGATCTGGAGTCACATTTCGGTCAGACGAGGCAAGGATGGCAGATTTCCTTCCCTAAAAGGACATTAGTGAACCAGATGGGCTTTTGCGGCAATCAACAATGATTAGAATTTTGTAGTTCCAGATCTTTATTGAATTCAAATGTCACCATCTGCAGTAGCGGGATTTGAACCTGGGTCCTCAGAGCATTACTCTAGGTCTCTGGTTCACGAGTCCAGTGACAATACCACTATGCCACTGCCTCCCCTCAAGAAGGTAGTAAAATGGTCAATCAGAAGCATATTCTCTTTCAAAGTTCAAGAATTATGTTAATAAAAGGGGTCCAGTGCTATAAGAATTATATAAGCAAAATGAAATTTGAGCCTGGACATTTACCTCTTGGAAGACTGAAACTTGCCACAGATAAAGATCATATAGTAAACTGAATACTGACAGAATATCTATGTCTAAGGTTTTCCGTTCAATGCCAGATGATATATCTGGTCTGTCATTACCACTGTAAACCACTTGATGGCAATGGTGAACAATTATGGGAATAATAATTGCATCAAGGTCCAAAAATGTTTTGCAACCAGCATCACAACAATGGCTACCATCAAAGTATAAAGTTCCAGCCCTTTATACAACATTTACGACAACAAAGAGGAGGCTTGATTGTAAGATGACAATTCCCAAAGATATCCGTCGAAGAATAAGACTACTTGTTGGCTTCAATTGAGGCAACTTCTCTTTCATGAGCAAATAAATCCCTGACAAATAAGAAGGATTTGCAATATCTCATCAAGATGCTCAGATCAACCAACTGGCCAATTAAGTAGAGATGCAATAGTTGCAGCCACAAATAGGCATCAGTAACAACGGTAATTTTTAAATCCCCTCGGAGCAGATGCAAACTCAAAAGGGAATAAATTATACTGGTATTTCCTTCACAAGGTGTGAAACATCTGGAACTTATAGTGTGGTGGTCAAATCAGTACAGAGCAGTCTGTACGTTTGAGGTTTATTGTAGCCAACCAATTTAACAGAATACAAAACAAAAGCAAATCCAATTTGCCTTTTCGGTCGAACTTCATTTATTGGGACCAGCTCCAAGAAAGTATTCCTCTCTTTTCTGACAGGAAAGCTGCGAGAAAGAATATAAAAAAACACAAATTGCCAGGAATAAAGCATTCTTTCCTGGTCTGCTAGAAGCTCCTGCATGACAACACAGCAAAGCAGAGTGCTCACTTCAGCTGCTGGAACATTTGGATAATTGCGCAATTTAATAATTTTTGGAAATTTGAAAAATCCTGACTCCAAGTACAAATCCTGAGAACTTCATCTCCCAGCCATTGTTTTGTATGAACCAGTATGGAGGGCACTCTGTTAGGAATCAACTGCTGGGCAACAGTGCCTTGGGCCAGTAATTAAAAAAAAAGCATTTTTATTAAAGTTTCTACATTTTATACACTGCACGTTCGTGAAAGAAAGATGCGAAGGTTACAATTTACAAGTTCTTCTTTTAAGGTGTCCCCCCATCCCCCTTTCACTGTTTCAGGGTCCTTTCCTGGGCCCTTTACTTCACCGTGGATAGTTGTCTGGTGTTTACATGTAGGCAGTGCCCTCCTTTCTACTATCGCTTGGCCTCCTCGCCCCCATTCTCATTCTGTTGTCTGCCTGTTTGAGGGCTCTCTTTCGTGTGGCCGTGTGTTGGGCCATCTGGTCTCTGTGTTGGCTGCTTTCTGACCTCACCCTTGTTATTTCCTCTGTTCCCCTCACCCCCCTCCCATTTCTGTCTGTTCCCTGTTGGCTCCCGTGCGAACTGCCCCCCCCCCCTCACTCTATTGGTTGTTGGCTTCGAGCAGGTCTTGGAACAGGTTAGTGAATGGCCTCCACGTTTTGTGAAAGCCCTCCTCTGACCCTCGGATGGGGAACTCAATCTTCTCCAGGTGGAGAAATTACAATAGGTTTGCTGCCGAGTCTGCAGCAGTGCTGCTGATTGCCGGCCGAGCAAGATTCGCCAGCAGGCGATTACGTAAGCAAAGGCAAGGGTTCGACCCTCTTCCTCATATGTAGTTCTGATTGGTCCGATACCGAAGACTGCCACATTCGGGCACGACTCCACCCTCACCCCCACAAACTGGGACAGTGCTGAGAAGAAAGCTGTAATATGCTACTGCTATTAAAGGTGCCTAACCATCAGTGTTCTCCCCCACCACCGTCCTATCTCCACCTCTTAAAGCTGACATCGAGCATGGTCGGTCGAAACCTGTGGTTGCCGCAGATGGGGGCCATGGTGGATGCCTCTGTCAGACAGAAGTACTGTCTCATCTGGTTCCAGGTTCTCTGAGTTGCTACCACTACTAGACTTATTGAGTGTTTTGTTGGCAGAAATGGGAGCGCTGCCATGGCGAGGGCCCAGAGGGTCGTTCATGTACAGGAGGATTCCTCCACCCTCACCGATTCTGTATTCGGTTCCATCACCCATCCCCTCACTCTTTCAGCCGTGGCTGCCCAGTGGTAGTACTGCAAGATCAGGAAGGCCAGGCCTCCCATGCTTCTTCTCCTTTGCTTTGGGGATTCTTGGATTATCCCTGCCCCTCCACCCCCCCAACACAAATGCCATAATCATTTTGTTCATTGGTCATGGGGATGTAGATCGGAATGGATCTGAACAGGAAGAGGAACTGGAGCACTACGTTCATCTTGATCATTGCCACCTTCCCTGCCAGGGAAAGCAGGAGTGCATCCAATCTCTGTCGGTCCTTTTTTAGTTCCTCCGCCAGACTGGCCAGGTTCCACTTGTGGATCCCAGGTAGCGGAAACAGGCCATTTTAAATGGTAGACTCTTCAGCTCTACTCCTCCCCCTCTCAGGGTCACCGGGAATACTTCACTCTTGCCCAGGTTGAGTTTGTAGCTCGAGAAGGCTCCAAACTCTCCCATGGGTTTAGTGATTAATTTCATATCATTTTGCGGGTCCAGAACGTGGAGGAGCAGGTCACCTGTATAGTGTGAGGCTCTGTGCTTTCTGCCTCCTCTTCGGATTCCCTTCCAGCCTCCCGCCTCTCACAGCGCTATTGCCAGGGTGAACAAGAGTGGGGACCGCAGGCATCCCTGCCTTATACCTCTGTGCAGCTGGAGTTATTCAAAGCTGGTGTTGGTCCAAACGCTTCCTTTGGGGGTGTTGTCCAGGAGTTTCACCCATGAGATGAAACCTGCCCTAGCCCGAGCCGCTCTAGTACCTCAATGAGGTACTTCCAATCGACTCTGTCAAAGGTCATTTCTGCGTCCAGGGAGACAATCACCTCTGGTGTTTGTCATAATGTACTCATCAGTATATAATGGTGCAGACACACACTGACTGACATACTGCAAGACCAATCAACACACACAACACACCAGCCAATCACCAGTTAGAGCATGCTCACTATAAAGCCAGAGGGCATTAGTTTTCCCACTCATTCGGGATGCAGCCTCTGAGAAGGACAGAGCTCACAGCTTGTAGCACAGATCTTCAACATGTGCTAACAGTCTAGACTGGTCAGGATAGGCATAGTTCTTCAGTTTAATCTAACATAGTGTCAACCCACAGTGAAAGTATGTTCAACAGTTCCTAGCTTAATAAAAGTGTTGTACTATTTCAAGTGTTGCTAGCTTGTATGTGTTACTGCTGAGGTAAATGCAGTCTTCACAGATCCAGAGTACCCAACACATCATGGTACCAGTATGTGATGTTAGAATTTATTAGACCTACCTTCAAGTGATCTGCCTTCGACCAGCAATCAGCCATCCTGCAAAATGGACAGCGTCTGCACCCCACCGCCGCTCCACATCACCGGTACTCTCGGGGCCAACTGAAAAATCTTCAAACAACGATTCCAGCTTTACCTTGAAGCCACAGACCTGGAAGCTGCTTCAGATGCCAGGAAGATCGCTCTCTTCCTCTCGAGGGCCGGGGACCACGCCATTCATATCTTCAGCTCTCTCACCTTTGCTGATGGTGAAGACAAATCAAAATTCAAGACGGTCCTCCTCAAATTTGACAGTCACTGCAACATCGAGGTAAGTGAAAGTTTCAAGCGCTACGTCTTCCAACAGTGTTTGCAGGGTAAGAATGAACCTTTTCCATACTTTCTCACCCACCTCCGCATCCTTGCGCAGTCCTGTAATCACGGGTCCATCTCCGACTCCATGATACGCGACCAGATCATTTTCGGTGTTCAGTCGGACCCCTTACGCCAGCAGCTCCTCAAGGTTAAGCAGCTCACCCGTGCGATTGCCATTGAGACCTGCGTTCTGCATGAACACGCCATTAACTGATACTCGCACATCCAAGCGGCTGAAACGGCACGGCAAGGTCCCCACGAGGCAGAACGGGTACAAACAATCAAGCAACTCCAGGGCCTCAGCCTGGATGAGGGCGGCCATTTTGCGTGCTTTTCACGGCCTCCCGCGCATGCGCACTCTGAACAAGGGGATGGCGGCGCCGAAGATCGCACTGCGCAGGCGCGCACCATGTACGACCGCACCGCGCATGCGCGGTGGCGCAACGAGCGTCCTGACGTAAAAATGTGCAGCAACTGTGGCTCCGCCCACTTAAAGCGGCAATGTCATGCAAAATCCCGACACTGCCTACAAGGTGGCAAACTTGGCCACTATGCTGCTTTATGTAGGTCTGCTCAGCCTGCCAACTCTCGCCGCTCCAACGAGCTACGCAGGGATGTCCGCGCCATCCAACCCACGGTCACCGAATCCGATTCTGACCTGCTGCCTGACCTTGACACCGAGGACCCTAAAGCACCTTTTCGAGTCGGTATCATTACCAAACACAGGGTGCCCCCGAAGCAAAAAGTCCAGCCTCTCCCGGTATACAGCATTGATCCGGACGACAAGTGGTGTGCCACCCTCACGGTCAACCAATCCAGAATCCGATTCCGCCTGGACACCAGCGCTTCAGCCAATCTCATTGCACGGTCTGACCTCGAAAGCCTCCGTGTCAAGCCAACCATCCTGCCATCAGCTAAATTAGAATGGTAATGCCATTGCTGCCAGTGGCTCATGCCAACTTGAAGTGGCGCACAGGTCACTTAAAGCCATCCTTCCATTTGAAATAGTGGGATCCTCCAAAGCCTCCCTGCTTGGGACCGCCTCAAGCAGCAGCTGCAGAATTCCAGGATCAGGAGTGATTTCCAAAGTTACGGAACCGACTGACTGGGTCAGCTCCATGGTATGTGTAAAAAAGCCTTCCGGCGAATTGAGAATGTGCATTGATCCCAAGGACCTCAACCGCAATATTATGAGAGAGCACTGTCCCATTCCAAAGCACGAAGAACTCACCTGTGAGATGGCTCGCGCCAAGTTCTTTACCAAGCTAGACGCCTCAAAGGGGTTCTGGCAGATCCAGCTCAACGAATCCAGCATTGATCCTTGGGATCAATGCATATTCTCAATTCGCCAGAAGGTTTTTTACACATACCCTGGAGCTGACCCAGTCAGTCGGTTCCGTAATTTTGGAACTCACTCCTTGGTCCTGGAGGTCCTGCAGCTGCTGCTCAAGCAGCCTGTATATGCTACTGCTGTCTTTGCCTTTTTTGGGCATCAGCGATATGGTGGCCTGTGCTAGCAATGGCGGCAGGGTGTCCTCACCAGTGGATCTGCGAATATCTCTCGCAGGTGTGTGCCAAGTGCCGGCGCAAATGTTTTGTAAAAATCCGCCAGAAACCCGTTGTGCCCCGATGCCTTCCCCGCCTGCTTGGGAGTTGCTGCTCTCCCGGTCCTGGTGGTGCTTCTAGCTCCCTCCATCTATTATCCCCAGCCCATCGAAGAACCGTTTCATCCCCAAGTCCCCTTCGGGAGACACGGAGGTGTACATCCCCCGGTAGAAGGCCTCGAATGCCTCGATGACCTTTTTTTGTTCAGCTACCAGTCTGCCTCTGCTGTCCTGTACCTGGACTATTTCCCCCATGACTGCCTGCTTTCTCAGCTGATGAGCCAGCAGACAACTAGCCTGGTCTCCATGTTCATAAAAGATCCCCCATGACTGGCGGAGTTAGTAAAGTCCGTTTGTAGCTTCTTCCTCTCCGCCAGAAGCACTACGGTAGGGGGTCTCGCAGTACCTTCTGTCGACCTCCAGTATGGTGTTGATCAGTTGGCGCCTAGCCGCCCTGTTCCCTATTACTGCAAGCCTTGCAGGCAATAATTTCTCCCCTAATCACGTCCTTCAGTGCCTTCCAAAACGTGGATACCGAGACTTCCCCATTCAGTTTGTTCATTACATACTCGCCTTTATCCTGTGATATTTTCTGGCAGAAGACCTCGTCAATGAAGTGGGTTGTGTCCAACCTCCATGAGGGGCGTTGGGCACAGACCGTCTCCAATCGCACATCCATGTATTGTGGAGCATGGTCGGAGATATGATCGGTCAGCAATGCCAACTTAACAGATGTTGACTCCTATACTGGAGGTTTATGTCAAACTACTGGAACCTGCCTCCACAAACTTTGTTGAAGATTCTCAGGCTAACGACTACCATATTATCCTTCAAGAACAGGTTACTGAGATGCAGACATGACTGTCAGCAATGAAAGCTGAGAACACAAAGCTACAGTTTCAACATTATCTTCAAAAATGATAGGTGCATTAAAATGTTAAGATACTGGACTAAAATAAATCTAACCTCCTTGCTATACTGTCCCAACCATTTCCACATTTCTTTCCGTTCCTCTCTTCCCCCCCACTTGAAGGGCCTCTTATAGAACTCTGCTGTGGTTAGTTTGTAAATCATTCACCCTGCAGACTTCTCCCTCATCTGAACAGGCATAAAAACTCATACCTGTTGGATAAAGAAAACAGCCCAGTCTCTTCCAGTAGTGCATCTGCAGTCCCTGTCGTGCATGAACAACCTGCTGCCCCTGACCATTAACCAATCTGCTGTCACTTCCTGACCCAAAGATGGGGTGGCTCCTGGATCAAAATGTCCAGTTGACACCCGCCCTTCCAATACCCCGCAATGCCCTGGGACTCTAGTTCCACAACTCCAAGCGTATGTTCCTCGATATGCAGATGCTTGCTGAAGGTGTGGTTATCCGAGATAATAATGCTCTCGAGACTTGGATTGGATTTGTCTATTATCACGTGTACTGAGGTACAGTGAAAAGTATTTTTCTGCGTGCAGCTCAAACAGATCATTTACTACATGAAAAGAAAATATGCATTAGGGCAACACAAGGTACACAATGTAACCACGGGGCAGGGCGGTAATACAGTGGGCAGCACTGTTGCTTCACAGCTCAAGGGTCCTGTGTTCGATTCCCGGCTTGGGTCACTATCTGTGTGGAGTCTGCGCGTTCTCCCCGTGGCTGCATGGGTTTCCTCCGGGGGCTCCAGTTTCCTCCCACAAGTCCTGAAAGATGTGCTGTTAGGTGAATTAGACATTCTGAATTCTGTGTGTACCCGAACAGGTGCCGGAATGTGGCGATAGGGGCTTTTCACATAACTTCATTGCAGTGTTAATGTAAGCCTACCTGTGACAATAAAGATTATTATTAAAAAGAGCGACACAGGCCTCAGTGAAGCACACAGGAGTGTAGTGTTAATCAGGTCAGTCCATAAGTGGGTCGTTTAGGAGTCTGGTAACAGAGGGGGAAAAACTAACATATGCAGAGTTGACTAGTCTCATCCTGAACAACACTGAAGGTCCTACAATTCACGAGAAGTCAAGAGCTTGAAAGATGATATCATTTGTTCTGGGTTCCTATGTATGCTAACTATGCTTTGACCTGTAATGGAGTTTGCATGCATGCAAATTTAAGGTGATGACAGGTTGAGAACTGAGTGCAGTGCTCCCCATGCACAAAAGCCTCGTTTCATCAGAACATATAAAGTATGACCATTTAGTTAAGTGGGTTGGTGCAGATTCGATGGGCTGAATGACCTCCTTCTGCACTGTACGTTCTACGTTCTAAATTACATAGTAAATGTCAAATAGGTTTGGCCCAATACATGTCAGAGGAAGGTGAAAAATGGTAAAAATAAAGAAATATTATGATCTTAAATGGTGCTTCAATTAAATGGGGAGGAAATTGGCCAAGCAAGATAGCATAAAAGACACAAATTTCAAACTTCAGTTTAAATTTTGGGCTATCAAAATATTCCATCAGTCTGCGTACACAAAACTCTGCACTACATTTGATACACCATGCATCAAAAACAGTGAAGTAATCAATTAAAAGTACAAACCAGTGTACAAACTAAATAGAGAATGATATGGCACTCAGCCCTTACTTCATTTGCCAAACTCAGGACTCGGAGTTATAATTAACTAGAACCTTTTATTTCTAAAAGGAATAACTAACCAGTTACAAACTCCAGGTAGCTGTTAATATGCCTAATTGCAGCCGTTTGTTATAATTAGGATATCGTTATTAAGGACTGCCCCATTTCAGTCCTATTGCAACTGTCCTCTAAATGTTCCTTTAAAATTGATGCATATTTTCTGCCTCCTCATATCTATTAAATTTCATTACACCAGGTTTTCTGCCACAGCCTCTGTTGAACAAGTTTATTTTCCAATAATGAAGGCATCTTGGTCATCTGAAAAATCACATCACTGTGTTTCTACAATGAACGCTACTTTCTTTGTGCGGGTGAATTCTGATCAGAAACGTACTGTATTCTATGACAAGTTACTGAAAGACAAAAGTGGATCCTTCAAAAAGCTGCTTCAAGTGAGGAATTCAATCCACAAGAAGCATTGCACTGTGGTGTATAGCAAAATGAAGGTAGGGCAGGCACTTGTAAAGAACAGTGCAATTTAATAAGTATTTAACTACATTTTTTAATCCATATGACAATAATGCAATACTGGTTTTTAATGGAGGCTCAGTCAATTTGATCTTAAATTAAACTCGCTTGAATGAGTAATTTTACCAGGTGTCCTGTATTCAGCATTAGGGAAATATGGTCACCTTGGTTGTAATGCAAATGTCAATGTATTCATTTGTGATCATTAATACTCAGGGCGTTCGCATACTTCATGAAATTATTCAAGTTCAACATTGTCACAATGGTGCTTTTCTCACACACCACGATTTTGCTCAAAATAATCTACTAAAATGTATAAAACATGGAGTCTGCCATTAACAAATTTCTGAAGTGAAATTATTATCACACAAAGCAGAGTTAACCCAATATTTATTTTCAAGTAGTTGGATGGTTACAAAATATATCAATTTATGCTTCAACAATTCGGAGATCTTTATCTGCAATTAATTTACCAGGTCTCAATAATGAACTTTAAAAATACTTACACAAAATAAACTACATTGGAATTCTTAACCATATACTATTTTCAGAGCATATGTTTCAATAAATTGCGAAGAAAAACTTAACTAGAACAAAATATCTGGATTGGTATGGACTCTAGTGAAAAGATATTAACATACAAAACAATATTTAATAATGAAGTAAATAAGTCATGTTTAATATATTTTTAAAATGTACGCACTAAATATAAAACATGGAAGACTTGTGCCTGCAGAGTTCAAGCATAACTGAGCCAGAAATCCTTTACTTAATCATTAATTATGGGTTAAAATATATATTGACACTGCTTTACTTGGCAAATCAAGTTAATTTGCTGCTGATGGTCTTTGTGGAATAGTACATTAAGTTGCATTAAACTTATTACATTAAATTTAAATAAACATTTAATTTCTTTAAAACATGCAGTCTCGCTGGGGATTTAAAATAAATATCACCAACACTGAAGACTTTGGAGTGCAAACGGAAAAGTGAGGAGGAAATGTAAATTACCAATAAACAGATCTTTCTAAGATGCAAATCATTGAAGTACACTTGCTTTCTCCCCCGGTTCATTAAAAAGTGCTTCATTTATCTGTAATTCATTTATGAACGATCAATTATTGCTATTTATGTAAAATACAAATTCCATCGGAAACAGCTTTAAAGCGTGATTCCATATTAGACAACCAGTAATATAAAGAAGTGCATGCGAATGTTTACACCAGGTAAAAGGGACCATGACATATTTGTGCAATATTGATTTCATTTCATTGCTTAAAACATCAATAACAGAGTTTTGGAATGGTGCAAGCCTTTTAAAAATTAACACTGTTATACATAACTGAAATCAATTAAAATTCAGTAATTTATTTCCACAAATATGGCTTATAATGATAGGCCAGCTGATTCCCTTGGTGCCCAAACACTTAGCAATTTCCTCCTGAATAGCCAATTGCTGACACCCACAAGTTCCTGGGGTAAAGGAGAAGATTCCAAAGATTTGTAATCCTGAGAGTAAAGTTTCTCTCATCGCAATCCTAAATGACCAGACTCTCCTCCTGGGACTATGACCCCTAGTTCTCCAAGCGGGAAAACAGCCTTGCAGCACTGACACAGTCAAGTCCGTGGAGAATCAAACATTTCAATGATTTTCACTGTTCATTTATCAGACCCCTACTCAATACCTACTCATTGGTCAGCCATTTCATTACAGGAATCAATTTTGTGAGTCTTCATAGCACCGACTAAGCAAAGTTTGCCTTCCTTAAGCAAGCAGAAAGTGCATGTATACTCTGTGACCTCAGCAAAACCCAATACATTTGTAGCAAGACGTCCTTACTCTTGCAATAAAGGCAAACCTATCATTGGCCTTCCTAACTGCTTGCGGTAACTAACTTTGTGATTTGTGTACAAGAGCGTCCAAATCCCTCTGAATACCAATACATGCCAGTCTCTTACTTTTCAAAAATATTGTTTTCCCAGTCTTCCTACCAAAGTTGATATTTTTGCAATTCCCCATATTATACCCCATCTGCAACCTTCTGATCCAATATTACGTTTAGCAAGCTCTTTGTGGCTTCCTCACAACTTACTTTTCCACCTATCTTTACAATGTCAGCAAACATGAATTTATTGCCCTCGGTCCTCTCATCCAATGTTACTGAAATATGTTAGACCCAAGTACTGATTATTCTGGCACTGTATTAATTATACCTGGCTTTCCCCAAAATGACTAGTTTATTCCTGCTGTTTTGCATCGGTTCACCCAACCATAGTCAATCCTGAATCCTAGTAATGCGCAACAACCTCTTCTGTGGCAACTGTTATAAAGGCATAGGCGTTTACAGCATGAAAACAGGCCCTTTGGGCCAACTTGTCCATGCCGCCCAGTTTTTACTACTAAGCTAGTCCCAATTGCCTGTATTTGGCTCATGTCCCTCAATATCGAGCTTTCCCATATAACTGTCTAAATGCTTTTTAAAAGACAAAATTCTACCCGCCTCTACTGCTGCATCTGGCAGCTCATTCCACCCTCACACAGACAGTCACTACCCTCTGTGAAAAGATTGCCCCTCTCGACCCTCTTGTACCTCTCCCCTCTCATCTTAAACGTATGCACTCGAGTTTTAGGTTCCCCTAGCAGTGGGGCAAGATGTTGCCTATCTACCTTATCTATGCCCCTCATTATTTTATTCGAGAAGATCATCCCTAAGCCTCCTATGCTCAAGGGAAAAAAGTCCCCGTCTTTCCAGCCTCTCCTAATAACCATCTAGTCCCTTTAGCATCCGAGTAAATCTTTTCTGCACTAGAAAATCCTTTCTATAAGATGGTGACCAGAACTGTACACAGTATTCCAAGTGTGACCTTGTACAACTTCAGCAAGGCGTCCCAACTTCTGCATGTAATGGTCTGACCAATGAAACCAAGCATACCGAATGGCTTCTTCACCACCTCTTTCAAGGAGCTATGAACCTGTACTCCTAGACCTTTGTTCTATAACTCTCCCCATCTCCCTACCATTAACTGAGTAGGTCCTGCCCAGATTCGATCCACCAAAATGCATCACCTCATTTACTTAAATTAAACATCTGCCATTCATAGAACAACATAGAACATACAGTTCTTTTGTTTTTTGAAGGGGTGACCAAGAAGGTAAATGAGGGCAGTGCAGTCGACATTGTCTGCATGGACTTTAGCAAGGCCTTTGACAAGGTACCACATGGTAGGTTGTTGCATAAGGTTAAATCTCATGGGATCCAGGGTGAGGTAGCCAATAGAACATACAGTGCAGAAGGAGGCCATTCGGCTCATCGAGTCTGCACCGACCCACTTAAGCCCTCACTTCCACCCTATCCCTGTAACCCAATAACCCCTCCTAATTTTGGTCACTAAGGGCAATTGATCATGGCCAATCCACCTAACCTGCACGTCTTTCGACTGCGGGAGGAAACCGGAGCACCCGGAGGAAACCCACGCAGACACGGGGAGAACGTACAGACTCCACACAGACAGTGACCCAGCGGGGAATTGAACCTGGGACCCTGGCACTGTGAAGCCACAGTGCTATCCACTTGTGCTACCGTGTTGCCCTGATATTCATCGGCCTACTGACCAATTGATCAAGATCCCGTTGCAATCAGAGATAACTTTCTTCACTGTCCACTATACCACCAATCGGTGTCATCTGCAAACTTACCAACCATGCCTCCTAAATTCTCATCCAAATCATTAATATAAACAAATAAGAGTGGTTCCAGCATCGATCCCCGAGGCACACTGCTGGTCACAGACCTCCAATTTGAATCAGCCCTCTACAATCAGCCTTTGTCTTCTGTTGTCAAGCCAATTTTGTATTCAATTGGCTACCTCACCCTGGATCCCATGAGATTTAACCTTATGCAACAACCTACCATGTGGTACCTTGTCAAAGGCCTTGCTAAAGTCCATGCAGACAATGTCGACTGCACTGCCCTCATTTACCTTCTTGGTCACCCCTTCAAAAAACAAAATCAAATTCGTGAGACATGATTTTGCTCTCTCAAAGCCATGAGAGTCCCTAATCCTTGCCTCTCCAAATGCCTGAAGATCCTATCTCTCAGAATACCTTCTGACAACTTACCCACACAGACGTTAGGCTCAACGGTCTGCAGTTCCCAGGCTTTTCCCTGTGGCCCTTCTTGAACAAAGGCACAACATTTGTTACCCTCCAATCTTCAGGCACCTCACCTGTGGCTGTTGACGATTCATATATCTCTGCTAGGGGACCTGTAATTTCCTCCCTAGCCTCCCACAACGTTCTGGGATACATTTCATCAGGTCCCAGGCAATTATCTACCTTGATGCACTATAAGTCTTCCAGCATCTCCTTCTCTGTAATATTTACACTCCTCAAGACATCACTATTTATTTCTCCAAGTTCCCTAACATCTATGCCTTTCTCAACAGTAAATACCAATGATAAATATTAATTTAGGATCTCACCCACGTCTTGTGGATCCCCACATAGATTACATTGTAGCTCCTTAAGAGGAACTTCTCTCTCCCTAGTTACTCTTATGCCTTTTATGTATTTGTAGAAGCTCTTTGGATTCTCCTTTGCCTTATCTGCCAAAGCAATCTCATGTCCCCTTATTGCCCTCCTGATTTCTCTCTTAACTCTACTCCAACAACCTCTAAACTCTTTGAAAACCGTCCAAAATTCTCAATTCACTACACCAGTGGTTCTCTCCTCCTCAATACCTCCCTTTTCTACACTGTTACTTACACCCTCAAAAATACTTGTAGATTTGTAAAACAGGGTTTCCCTTTCATAAAAACCCTGATGACTCTTCCAAATCTTCCTCATTAACAATGTCAGGATAACTGTTTTGTCTCTCCCTCCATTAGTGAACAGCGAGGTTACATTTGAGTCCCTCCAATCCATGAGGATTGTTCTAGAATCCAAGGAATTTTGAAGAGCAGAACAAAAGTCTTAATTTCCACTCCTGCGACCTCTTTCAAAACTCCATGGTGTAGACCATTAGGTCCAGGGATATGTCAACTTTTAGTTCCATTATTTTCTCCAGAATATTTCGGGATATCTACGAGATGGGTTTTTGGAATCGCTTGTGGTAGAGCACACTAGGGAACAAGCAATTCTGGATTTGGTAATGTGTAATGAGGCAGACCTGATTGGGAACTTAAGGTGAAGGAATCCTGAGGAGGTAGTGACCATAATATGACAGGATTCACCCTGCAGTTTGAGGGGGAGAAGCTGGAATCAGATGTAACTGTATTACAATTGAATAAATGTAACAACAAAGACATGAGGGAGGAGCTGGCCAGAGTTGATTAGAAGGGGAGCAGAGCAGGGAAGACAGTGGAAATGCAATGGTAGGAGTTTTTGGGGGGTTATTTGGGAGGTACAGAAGAAATTCATCCCAAGGAGGAGGAAACATGGGAAGGATCCATGGCTCACGAGGGAGGTCAAGAACAGCATAAAAGCAAAAAAAAAAGCATACATAGTGGGAAGCCAGAGGATTGGGAAGCGAGCAGTGGAGAACTAAGAAAGTAATAAGGGGGGGAGAAGACGAAATATGCATATGCTAGCTAGTAATAGTTATTGATTTATTGAGTGATTGATTTATTTGATGTCTTTAGGTACTGATTTAGTACATGGCCAGATAATGGAATTATTCAAAAGGCCATGACCTGTGGAATGATAGTCATTGTTTCAGATGAATAAACTATTGAACTTTAGGTTCATGTCTGCAGAAATTCAGACATTGTTTTGATGAATGTTTCATATAAATGAATAGACTATTGTATTCCAATGCATTTAGTAATAAGAATGTATCAAATAATTAATTACAGCAAGGTTGATGGCTAGCTGTGGCATGAGAATCCCATTCTCGTCCGGTGGCGCATGTACACTTTGAATTATTCCTGATTGATACCAGTCAACCTAAGTAATGGCCAATCTTTGATTAATAAATTGTCCTCTAAGTAACAGACATCTATTTGAACGAACCAGGAGGTCTCAGCTGAAAATTGGAAACCAATGAGAGTAAATGAGGGGCTGGACCATAGATAAGAATTCCTTTAACAGTAAGATCTCGTGGTCAAGGACTCGTTCCCGATTTCCTGCCATCCCGAATTCTTGAATCATTATATTTGTTTATTTTAAAGTAATTACTTTATGCTTTTATGATTAATGCCTTCCGTAGCCATGTATTTAACCAACTTATATACTATTTAATATCTTGTTTCTAAGTTTTGATTTAGTTCTTATGCAAGTGTATTAAAGTGAATAATTGACCATGTTATTAGAAGATAGCATAAGTGTTCTTACTCCAGCAATATAAAAGGTAGCAAGTTTTTTCCCAAGATATAAAAGGTAAGAGAGAGGCAAGAATAGATATTGGACCACTGGTAAATGAGGCTGGAGAAGTAGTAATAGGAAACAAAGAAATGGCAGAGGAACTGAATAGTTACTTTGCATCAGCCTTTATGGTGTAAGACATTAATGGGATACCAGAACTTCAGGAGTATCAGGGTGCAGAGCCGAGAACAGTAGCCATCGTTAAGGAAAAGGTTCTGGGGAAACTGAAAGGTCTGAAGGTGGATAAATCACAGATGGACCCCAGGGTTGTAAAGGAGATAGCTGAGGAGATTGTGCAGGCATCGGTGGTGATCGTTCAGGAATTACCGTAGGCAGGGAGGATCCCAGAGGACTGGGAAATCGTTAATGTAAACCCCCATTGAAGAAGGGAGAGAGACAGAAGATGGGAAATTATAGGCCAGTTAGCCTGACTTGGGTCATCTGTAAGATTTCAGAGTCCATTATTAAAGATGAGATTGCGGAGTACTTGGAAGTGCAAGATAAAATAGGATCGAGTTAGCATGGCTTTATCAAGGGGAGGTCATGTCTAACAAATGAGTTCTTTGAGGAGGTACCGAGGAAGTTAGATAAAGGAGAACCAGTGGATATGATCTATTTGTATTTCCAGGAGGCCTTTTGATAAGGTGCCCTACAAGAGGCTGCTGCATACGATAAGAGCTCATGGTGTTAGGAGAAAGATGCTGGCATGGATAGAGGATTGACCGACTGGCAGAAGGCAGAGAGTGGGGATACAGGAGTCCTTTTCAGGATGGCAGGTGGCTAGCAGTGTTCCACAAAGATCAGTGTTGCGACCACATCTATTCACGATAGACATCAAGGATCTGGAAGAAGGAACTGACTGCATTGTTGCCAAGTTTGCAGATAATACTATAATATGTGGATTGCGTTCAGGAAGCAGGGCAAAAGGATCTGGACAGGCTAGGAGAGTGGACAAAAAGGTGGCAGATGGATTACACTGTGGAAAATTGAGAGGTGATAGGAAGAATACAGGCATAGACTATTTTCCAAATGGGAAGAGGCTCAGGAAATCAGAAGCACAAATGCACTTAGAAGTCCTAGTTCAAGATTCTTTTTTTTGTAAAATATTTTTATTCTCCATTTTCACATTTTCGCCAGAATTTGCACCCCACCCACAAACAGTAAATGGTAACCAATACAAAGTCAACTTCGTTATCAACAACAACGATCCTATCCTCCCACTACCCCTAGCAACGACCCACCTGACAATATAAGCATCAAATAGAACAAACCCTCCCACTGTGAGACAAACAAAGGAGAAATAAAAAAGAGAAAGGAATTAGGAATCGCCTATGGTCACCATTAACCTATCGAGTCCCTCCCACCCCCCCTCCCCCTAACATTCAATGCCATCCAATCCCCGAAAGAGTACCGTAGATGGCACCCATGCATTGCAAGCCCCCCGCACCCCCCTCCCCAGCTCCTCCCTCCACTTCCTCTTACAAAAATCCTCCCCACAACATCTGTTCCTTCCACCTATCTGTCCACCCCGGTTAGACCACTCGAACCCTGTTCTGCCAGGCTCCGATGGCCGCAGCCCCTCCCCCCACCTCACTCCCGATCACTGGCCAGCTTAAACCGGCCAGCGTGGAGGCCCCCGCCCAGGTCTCTTTCCCCCTTGCCCAACCCCAGGAAAACCAAGAAATCCCCTTTAGCGCACAAACCCTGCACACATACCCAAGCTCCAAAGAAACATCATTGCAAGTGAAAGTCCCCTCTCTTCCCTTGTCCAAGTATATACAATGTTGGCTCATTTAGCACATACACCCACTGCAGTGAAAAAATACAGCTGCATGAGGCGACATCGGTACATGACCACTTCTCAATTCAGCCACAGTCCTTCTGCCTTTGCAAACTCCTCCACTGCTTCCGCCGTCCCGAAACAAAAGTCCTTGGATTTGTAGGTCACCCTCAACTTAGCTGGGTATACTATGCCGCACCGCACCTTACTGATGTACAGCACCTTCTTCTGAAGCCTCCTCGCCAGTTCCACCATAAAATCCTGATATATGCGTATACCAGCTCCAGCCTACTGCACCACCCGCTTCTGCTTTGCCCAGCACAGGACCTTCTCCTTCACACTGTACCTACGAAAACTCAAGAGACACTACTCTTGGCGGCTCACCTCCCCTTTGGTACAGGTCTCCATGACCGATGAGCCCGATCCAGTTCATATAGGGAGGGATCATCCCCTTCCCCCAATAGCTTCGCCAACCTTGTGGCAAAATACTCAGTCGGCCTCAGGCCTTCCACTCCTTCGGGAAGACCCACAGTCCTCAGATTCTGTCGCCTGGATCTGTTTTTAAAGTCGTCCATTTTGGCTCGCAGACCCTTGTTGATCTCTATCACCTTCCGCATCTCCTTCCCCATCAAGGTAAGTTGATCGCTGTGCTGCAACAATGTCTCTTCTGCTTCCTTCAGCACCTCACCTTGCTCCCATACCTCTGCCACTGCGCTTAATACCGCCACCCTCGCCGGGGCAATCGCCTCCTCCAGAGCACTTTCAATAGCGCCCCCATCTCCTTCCTCATCGCCTCCATGTGTTTTGTGAACTGCCTTTTGAGTTCCCCGGCCATCACTTTAGTCATTTCTTCAGCCGTGGGCAATGCGGACTCTTCTGGTGCCCCAGCCTCCATTTCTCTTGCTGTCCCCACGGTGACCTTTCCACTCCCTGACGGACTTTCAACTGCTTTGTTCATCGCAGTTTTTTTTTTTTTTTTTTACTTGTTCTCGACATCTTCCTTCACTGCATCTTCTTCCTGCTTTTGCTGCCTCTGTTACCCCTGGGACCGGGCGTTAGACACCGAAAATGCCGTTCCTGAGCGGGAGCCCTCCAATGTGCGGCTGCCTCCCGCCTGCCATCACCGGACGTCTCAGTTCAGGATTCTCTTAACGTTAACATGCAGGTTCAGTTGGCAGATAGGAAGGCAAATGCAATGTTAGCATTCATGGCGAGAGGGCTAGAGTACAAGGGCAGGGATGTACTTCTGAGGCCGTATAAGGCTCCGATCATACCCCATTTGGAGTATTGTGAACAGTTTTGGGCCCCGTATCTGAGGGAAGATTTGCTGGCCTTGGAGAGGGTCCAGAGGCGATTCACAAGAATGATCCCCGGAATGAAGATCTTGTCATTTGAGCAGCGGTTGAGGACTCTGGGCCTGTACCCGATGGAATTTAGAAGAATGAGGGGGGAGATCACATTTAAACTGACAGGATACTGAGAAGACTAGAGTGAACATGGAGAGGATGTTTCCACTCATGGTAGAAACTAGAACACGAGGGCATAGCCTCATACTGAAGGGACGATCCTCCAAAACAGAGATGAGGAGGAATTTCTTCAGCCACAGGGTGGTGAATCTGTGGAACTCACTGCCGTACAAGGCTGTGGAGGCAAAGTCGGTGAGTGTCTTTAAGACAGTGATAGATACGTTCTTGATTAATATGGGGATTAGAGGTTATGGGAAGAAGGCAGGAGAAATGGGGATGAGAAACATTTCAGCCATGATTGAATGGCGGAGCAGGCCCTATGGGCTGCGTGGCCTAATTCTGCTCCTGTGTCTTATGGTTCAATGGTCTAGGTATGTCATGGAACAGCATGTCCTTCACAGATCTAAGTGAATTGACTCAACAAGATGTTCTGAAAAGTGAGATTACTCATTTATATTACTCAATTATATTACTCATAATTGGAGGGGGGGGGGATGAATTAGTCTGACAGCCCGATTCCATGGCAAGAAGATCACAGACTATCTTATTTTGTCTGCGTTGATAGTCTTCAGGGCCACGGAGATGCCATGCACCGCCATCTGTAGCTTCCGAACGGCGTCCAGAAGGAATGGGACAAACGGCCACTCATTTCAGCTGAAGCAAATTGGAAAAGAAGGGAATAATCAAAAAAATGATGACTGCACCACAGACTGGATTAGCAGCATGGTAACAGTGAAAGAACCTGGAAAGCTGGAAGTATGCTTCGGCCCAAGAAACTAAAACCCCATACCCTTCCGGGGACCATCCCTGAATTCCTATCCTGTTCGTGTATTTGTCAAGATGCTCCTTAAAGGTCACTATCTTATCTGCTTTCACTGCCTCCCCCGGCAGAGTTCCAGGCTCCCACCACCTTCTGTGCAGAAAACATGGCTCGTACATCTCCTTTAAACCTTGCCCCTCAGGGCAGCACGGTGGCGCCGATGTGCCAGATTCGATCCCTGTCAGTGTGGAGTTTGCACATTCTCCCATGTTTGCGTGGGTTTCGCCCCCTCCACCCAAAGATGTGCAGTGTAGTTGGATTGGCTACACTAAATTGCCCCTTAATTGGGTACTCTAAATTTATTTTAAAATACTTTGCCCCTTAAACCACTGTCCCCTCGTAATTGACTCTTGCACCCTGGAAAAACGTTTCTTACTATCCATTCTGTTCATACCCCTCCAATCTTGTAGACGTTTATCAGGTCACCCCTCAACCTCCGTCGTTCCGTTGAGAACTAACCAAGTTTCTCCGACCTCTCCTCATAGCGAATGTCCTTCATACCAAGCAACATCCTGGTAAATTTTTTCTGCACCCTCTCCAAAGCCTCCACATCCTTTTGGTAGTGTGGCGACCAGAATTGAACACTATATTCCAAGTGCGGCCTAACTATGGTTCGATAAAGTTGCAACATGACTCCCCAATTTTTAAACTCAATGCCCCGGCCGATGAAGGCAAGCATGCCATATGCCTTCTCAACTACTTTCTCCGCATGCATTACCACTTTCAGTGACCCGCGTACCTGCACACCCAGATTCTCCTGCCTATCAATACTCTTAAGGGTTGTTATTTACTGCATATTTCCCCTCTGTATTAGACCTTCCAAAATGCATTACCTCACATTTGTCTGGATTAAACTCCATCTGCCATTCCTCCACCCAAGTTTCCAACCGATCTATGTCCTGCTGCATCCTCAGACAGTCCTGATCACTAACTGTAATAGAACATAGAACATTACAGCGCAGTACAGGCCCTTTGGCCCTCGATGTTGCGTCAACCTGTGAAACCAATCTAAAGCCCATCTACACTATTCCATTATCATCCATATGTTTATCCAATGACCATTTAAATGCCCTTAATGTTGGCCATCAGCCTTTGCGTTGTCCGCAAACTTACCGATCAAACCGGTTACATTTTCCCCCAAATCATTCGTATATATTGCAAACAGCAAGGGTTCCGGCACTGATCCCTGAGGAACGCCATTCGTCACAGCCCTCTATTCAGAAACACACCCTTCTACTGCTACCCTCTTGTCTTCTATGACCGAGCCGTTCTGCATCCAAATCTTAACTTACGTTCTAAACCTGCCAATATATTCCAATTAAGCAAACCAATATATATTAAGAGCTACTCGTGAATGAAATTAACAACCAGGATTTTACATGTTATTCTCTGTGCATAATCTTTGGAGAAAACACCCTTCAAAACCAAACTGAAACAGATTAGACTTCTAGGTCTGACTGGCTCTTCAGACAGATCCCGTTAACTAAATCATCTGTACCCAAAGCATAAGGCATTCTTTTGGCTCTTCCTACAAGAAGTCCCGTGACTTGTTTAGCCAGAACCAAACAGCATCACCCCTCATAAATTATCAACACCCCAGGGGTCCTACAAACTGAAACAATATTCCATCAGCTAGCTCTCACCCTCCCCCATCAGCTCCACCAACTTCTTAGCAAAGTATTGAGTTGGCCTTCTGTCCCTTCGGGCAAGCCCAAAATACTCAACTTGTGCCGCCTTGAGCGGTTCTCCAAGTCTTCAAGCTTTGCTCGGAGTCCTCTGTTGACCTCCACCACACTCTGCAGCTCGTCCCCCATCGAGGTGACCTGGTCGCTGTGTCGTGACATGGCCTCCTCCACTTCCTTCATCTTCTCGCCCTGCTCTCTAACCTCGGCCGATGCCTTTGCCGCCACCACCTTCACCGGGGCGATTGCCTCCTCCACAATGACTTCAATGCGACCGCCGTCTCCTTCCTCAAGGTCTCCATGTGCCTCGCAAACAGTTTTTCCAGCTCCACCGCCATCACCTCGGTCATCTTCTCCACCGTAAGTAGTGTGGCCCCGCCTTGCGGTTCGGCTTCCGTCATCCAGCCAGCACGTTTGCTCGTCCTCTCATTCAGCGGCGAAACCGCGTTTCCTCCTTTCTTCGACGCTGCTCTTCGCATCCTTTAGCGTCTTATTATTTTTTCGTTCTTTTCTCTTCTCTCCCCTTTCATCCTCCTGTCCTTCATCAATCTGAATTATTCTTTTTTTTTTAAAAAGGGGAGAAAAAAAAAGTTTCACCCAACTTCTTTCTTTCTCCTCTACATTTCCCCAGAGCTCCCCTGGGACCGGACTTCAGCCTTCTTCATCCTAGGTGGGAGCCATCCGATGTGGGACACCCTACCTACATCGTGCCCTGGTCTCGGGCCTGCTGCCTCGACCTCCTTGTAGCTCCGTCCCCGCTGCTCTGACCTCCACACCGCACTGGGCCCAGCGTCTCAGCACCCGCCGCCTGACACCTGCACAGGGTTCTTCGCCGGTTTTTAAACCGGCCCCGCTAGCTGCCCAGGACGGTCCCACAGGCCAACGATAGTCCGGAGGTGAGTGATGCCTCAGGGAAATCCCCAAAATCACCGCAAATCGTGGCCATCGGCTAGAACTCTTCTTACTGCGGCCGCCCTCCTCGCCCATGCAACCGGAAGTCCAAAATCATACAGATTTAACGTGAAGCAACAGCCAGACATGATCTGGAAGCCATCAACTCAACAGAGACACTGGGCTGGATTCTCCAATTTTGAGACGAAGTGGTGACGGTGTCGTGAAAACTGTGGTCTTTTACGCCATGAAAACTGGCGTCAAAAGGCCACCGATTTCTGTTTTGCTGGGGGATAGCAGGGAGCTGTCGTAGAGCTCACAGGTCTCGCTGAGGATACGGCCTCCAGCACGTCCGGGTCAGAGGCCGCGCATGAGCAAGGCGGCAGCCTGCAGCGGCTGCGCCGTGTTCCATGGCGGACTCAGCCCGCGGACCTGGACCGCCAAAGCATCAGCCGCTCGCGTGCCCCAGGCCACCAGCTCACATTGTCCCCACCCCTGAATGAATTTTGCCACCAAAACAGATTCTCGCCCTGTCGCCGAATGCAATTTCGGCATCGCGGAGCAGAGAATCCAGCCCACTGAATCTGGTAGACAAGAGCCTTGTCAAATCAGGCAAACTACCCAACAAGATGCAACTCCATTATAAGTGCTGCAAGAGGTAGTGATAAAAGGATGATCCGACAGCATCAAGGCCACACCTGTGGCAACAACAGCCTATCGGGAAAATGGAGGTGAATTGAAAGCCCGGGATGGCATCTTGTACAAAGGAAATTGAGACATCATCCATAAAGAGAATAAACAAGAGATGCTGAAGCACAACCATGCACGCTGTCAAGGATTTGCATTGATTCTAAGAAAGCCAACCCAAGTGCTGTGTGGCCAAACACAAGCATGTAACTTGAAGACCACATTGGCCAGTACGGTACATGTAACGAGTACCAAGCTAGAGTGATGTCAATGATACATGACATCTCAGACAGACCATGGGTGAAGCTGACAATAGATCTTTCCACTCTAGCAGGCACTAATTATCTTGTCACTGTACACTACTATTCTGACTGCTGGGAGTGAGATCGCTGACTTCAATGACAATGGAAGAAACAGCTGAATTCCTGAAAGCCCACTTCAGTCAGTACAGCATTCCACACATTGTAATGAGTGATAATGGTCCTCAGTTCATAAGTGAGGAATTTAGCCAATTCACAAATGAATGGGAAATTCAGCACTGCACATCATCTCTTTACTGTGGAAAGGCTGTGGCGGCAGAAAAAAATTGCCAAAGGACTTGTTAAGAAATCAAACAAATCTAGCACAGACATATGCACGGAAAGCTTTGAGTGGAGAAACACACCGACTGAAGGCATGGAAAGCCGTCCTGTCCAGTGGCTAATGTCACACTGTCTGCAAACTACTCTTTCAACAGCAAAGAAGCTACTGAAACCAGAAGTACCAACAGGTGTGTGAAACGATAGAAAGCCAAATTTCAGATTGACGAGGCTGCCAAACCATGACCAAAACAGAGTTTTGGAAAGCCAATCAAGATTCTGATCTCCAACACTCTCAACAGGAGTCAGCCAATGTGGGAACTTGGCATGTGTAGAGAATTTATCATCTCAGTTGTACGCAGTGGAAGTGAATGAGCAAATATGCGAACAACTAGCAGGGTGTTCCTTCACACCAATCGGCTGATCAGAGAAAAGGGATCTCTGCACGGAGTACAGAACTGCAATAAATCCCAGAGGTCCCAGAGTCTCCAACAGCTGCAATGAAACAAGTCACCAAGGTAAAAAGGGTCACGGGAATGACATTCTCCAGCAAAGGAACCTCACCCAGGTTAGCAACAAATGCATACATGTTTATTAAGAGATCTGCATGGTTTAAATACTACATGTGCAATGCATGTGCAGAGACTGACTAGTAGAACAAACAGTTAAGACATGAGAACAGCAGGTGCAGAGTGGTTAACCTGGGTGGCTCACAGTCACATGGGATCATGTATGTAAATGTGTATTTTGTTCGCCAGGAAAAAGAGATTGTTTGTATCTTTTGGTCAATATGAAAAGGGTTTTGGAAATGTAATCTTAACAAGTTTATGATCTGGCTTGCTATAGTCATGTGACTCTGCCATGAGGCAAGCAGACGATAGACTGACATTTGTCATCTGTTCAATAAAGCCTCTCACTGAGAACACACTGAAGAAGTACAACTGCCTCAAACATTAAATCTGACTAAACAATTTTGCAATTAATTACATTCTACAGATCATTGTCCACCATTCTGTCACCTCAAGCATGATGCCACCACCCTATCCTAGCACATCTTGCCTCCATGATGCCATGCCATTCCTCAACCGTTCCCAACTTCCACACCTCTTTCTATGGCACCTTCTCGAGCAAATATAGGAGAAGCTATATCTGTATTTTCACCTTCCCTTTTTCCAAGCCCAGGATCCTGCGCACTCCTTCCAGATGAAAGTGATTTTCTTGTACTTCTTTTAATTTAGATACTTTATTTGCTGATTATAATGCAGTCTCCTCTACACGAGGAGACAAAACACAGACTGCAATTGTGACCCTGAGCTTTTGGTCACTTGCCATTTTGATTCTCTTCCCACCCCACTCTAACCTCTCTGATCCCAGCTTCCAGCACTGCTCCAATGAAGCACAAGCTCAAGGAATAACACCGAATAATCTGACTCGGCACTTTACAGCCTTCCAAACTCCATATTTCATATCATAACCTCACCCCCATTTTTTCCTGTCAGTCGCCTTTGGCAATGTAACTATTATTCCCATTAAATCTCCTGTAGATTCATTTTTGTTTTAACCCATTACCATCCCCCTTTGCTTTTTACCATCAACTCTTTTATCATTTATCATCTGCCTTTCACCCTGTTAAAGATCTTCCCTTTTCTTCTTTCCACCCCTCCTCATTTTCTTTGCTTCTTGCTTAAAGTTACATTTTTAACTTTTCCCATTCTGACGCAAGGTCAGCAACCTGTTTTACGGTCCACAGATGCTGCTCTGCCTAAACAATACAAGTGTTTTCTGTTTATATTCCCTTATAACATTATGTTCTTCAAAATTTTTGTGAAAATTCAAACTGTCCATTTAACAAATTTATATGAATATCCGTTAATCCAGAATTTAAATTAGGAACAAATTTAGTCCAACATACTATAAAACCAAAGTCATTACAATATTAGAATTGGAATTAATGTTGGTCAATGTTCTAGAAAATAAAACTCTTCAGCAGCAACTATCAAACTATCCGAGGAGGATATTTGCTGTTGTTCTGCTTGTGCACTGTGAATTCTATGATTCTATGAATTAACAAGCCTGAATCTCTATCTTTTGGAACTCACGCCAGACCCAACTTCTAGAATTGTCTTAATCAAAATTTCAATCATGGCCATCATGGATTTCCTCTCTGTATGGAAGGGGGAAATGGTGGAGGGGAAAATTCTCCTGTCAAGTGGATCCATAGGGAACACTGAAATGTTACCACTTTATTGTGATATGAAGGTTAAGTTCCAGGAGCTCAATTATTTCCAACTGCTTTGAGAACAGTGTTATAATAAATATGACAGATGAGGACTTGTGACCCTCTACCTCGTCAATTCATGTAATTTCTAGTTAAGGCTATGCCTCAACTGGCTCTTAGCTGATCAGTAGTCCTTTATACACATATACATGACACAATTGGTGCCAGCAGCTTGCATGCAGTTTGTGGCTGTTTAAAAGTGAAAAAATACTACTGTAAACCAGGAAAATAAAGTTTGGTAGTTTACAACAAAATGGAAAATAGTTGGTCTACTCCAAGTCAGCATTTCTGCAAATGCACATTGCATTTCAACTCATGGGTATTCAATTTTCATTGACTATGTTTAAAAGCCAAATGCCTGAGAGAAAGATTTCCACAATGAATGACATAGTTGATAACATTTCTGAAGACAATAGGAACAGCTGCCGTTTAGATTTCAAATTACCTAGGCATATAATAGTTTAATGGAAGGTGTGTACTACCAAAAAGTTACTTTTTGTGGGAGGGGGTCAGGAAAGTTTAGTCATGGCAGATACTTCAATCCAGCCTTATCACAAATATAACAGTTACATGATGGAACATTCTATTAAGGTCAGAAACTACGCAGGGGTCACTAAGATGGTAATAACATTTACATTTTACTACAGAACATCAAAAATGTATTTTCGTCTCCAAAAAAGGGTGTACTTTGAAAATGAAGTACTCTCCAAAATAAATACCTTCCCATTAAAATATTGTCTTAGGTAGGTTATACTATCATATACTTCTTACAACACTTCTAATAATACTTATGAGGCTAGGGGTTTAATAATAATACATTACATAAATACATGCTAATTTCTTACTACCGTGACAGTGAGAGACAATTGTACAAAGTTCAAAGTTCTTACCTTTATCATTCTAGAAAGATCTCCAGCATCTGCCAATTCCAATACGATGTTGAGCTCATTGTCTTCAATGAATGATGCAAGATATTTTATTACATTTGCATGGTTCAATTGCTGTGAAATACATAGATACATAAATGATTTATTGAATTATTTGTCATTGTGGATTTTCTCAGTATCCACAATTCCCAAAGGGTAAAATTTAATCAATTGCAATGCTAATCTTATTCGACTCACCTAATGAAATCATGATACCAGTCATAAAAATTATTTTCTTCTAACCCAATTTAGGCATTCTGCACCATCCAGATTCTTTGGTCAGCTCGGATGTTTAAGCTTTAGTTAAATTCTGCCGTGTTCCTTGTACTAATTGTGCTGTGGCAGTGGCAGTAATAGGATTTAATTTAGTCCAGCACTGAATTCATTATGCTATGGAGAGTAACGGGAAATCTAGTAACTATCTTTTGGGGGGGGGGGGGGAAAGAGAGAAGAGCCATAAAATAGCATCACTATTGGACCACTATTGTGCAGTTCATGATGGGAGCCTGTGTGTAACATTGGTCAAAGTCTACAAACATGAACCATCGCCATGGGGTGGATTCATGGATGAGGGGGTTTACTGCCCCGCCACCTTAAGAGTTGGGCAGAGAACTGATTCCCATTGATCACTGCAATCATTTAATGGTCCAAAGAGGTTAATAAGTTGGAGGCAGGACTTCTGCCTGAGTGAGGAGCGGTTAATCTGATTGGCCGGCATCTTTGTGGTCCCAACATTGTCAACAGCAGCTGTGGCCTGGGCACTGGGACTACAAGCACTTCCTTGATTCCAAGTCCTGGATTCCAGGACCAGGTAAGTGTGGGGAAGATCACAGGAGGGCAGGAATGTGAAGCTTGAAAGAGGGTGGGGGCATTGATGGAATGGCTTGGAGATGGGGGCCCTTGAGGGAGCCTCAGCAGGGTGAACTCTTGCTGTCAGCCTCAAAATTGAGACAGGGTGGGAAATGGTTCAGACGTTGCAGATAATAGGACACCTAAGGATTTCAACTGAAGCAACAGTAGATGGGCTGTCCCAGGTCTTGCCCGCCAACCGGAATAGTGCGGACAGATCATGGATCAGGCATCCAGTAGTTAGCACTGCAGCCTCACAACGCTGAGGACCCGGGTTCGATCCTGGCCCCGGGTAGTTGTCCATGTAGAGTTTGCACATTCTCCCAGTGTCTGCACGGGTCTCACCCCCATAACCCCAAAATGTGCAGGGTAGGGGGATTGGCCACACTAAATTGCCCCCAATTGGAAAAGAAATGCTAACAAATGTTTGAAACAGACAGCAAGTCCATCAGGATCCGAAAACAAATAGATGGGTGAATATTTTGGTGGAGACTTGTCTTCAGAACAATTTGTACCAAGTTGGTAAGAGTGCATCTTCTCTTTGATGAAACTCATCTAGTCATTGTGAGGATATTCGAGGGGCAAGAATCTTTCAATCACCACTCCGGTACTTTGAGGAGGCCAGGTAGTTAGCACCAAATTTAACTGCTCATTAGACAAGCATAACCTTTCTGTGAACTCAGGAATTGATTGATGACTTTTTACAAGAGCTCAATGTCTTGCACACCTTTTCATTGAAATATTACTAGATCTGTTTATTTTCCATCAGTCATTTATACAGGACCAAATAATGAGCAAGGTAAATTACAACTTTTAATTTCTGAGAAATTATTTAAAATTTTGAAGGAAGTGTTATTGTCGGTTTGTTTATATATCGGATTTACCTCCGAGCAACGTAGATGACACTAGTTTTAAATCTACAACAGGTTTATTTACAGTGCTTTAAAATATCTCTTGAATGACAAGATGTCTCCATCCACACATGTTCATAGCTCTGGCTTCTCAGGTATTTCTGGAAGCTTCTGTTTACTTTAGCTCTCAGAGGTTACACTCAGGCTTAATAAATCTAGCACAGTGAACACAGATCAAAGATCAAATACAGATCAATTAAACCATTGAACAGTGCACTAGATGATATTTATAATTTGTTATGACAATAGAACCCATAATTAGTCTTAACACAAACCTTTTTTCAAAATGATAGGAGACAAGGTAGTAGAGAGTATGGGAAAAGCAAACTACATGAATATTTGCAATAACAGTGTGACAAACAACGAGTTCAAACTAGTGAAATTAATGGAGAGAACTGTAGTTAGGAAGAGCTCCTTCACACAAGCTCAGATAAATTCTCTGGAAGAGCTGGAGGCAAAAACCATAAGGGCCAGCCAGGAGCCAGTTAGATTGTGTGGCAGGAGTCAGGGATATATCGCTGGACAGACGGAACAGATCTATTTCGTGAACTCGTGCTCCAGTGCAGTAGAGCAACCTATTGTGAATGCTGGGGCAGTGGTTGTACATGGTGTTACACGGTATCACAGTGGGTAGCACTGTTGCTTCACAGCTCCAGGGTCGATTCCCGGCTTGGGTCACTGTTTGTATGCAGTCTGCAGGTTCTCCCTGGGTTTCCTCCGGGTGCTCCGGTTTCTTCCCACAAGTCCCGATAGACGTGCTGTTAGATGAATTGGATATTCTGAATTCTCCCTGTGTACCTGAACAGGCTCCGGAATGTGCCGACTAGGTGCTTTTCACAGTAACTTCATTGCAGTGTTAATGTAAGCCTACTTGTGATAATAAAGATTTAATTGAATTAACTGAATTTATTTTAATAAACTGAATGGAATGCTTGACTATTTAAAAGGCAAGTACAAGATTAGCTAAATTAGCTGGTGTCATGTTTTTATTATGTAATTAACCTGCTAAACCAATTAAGTATCAAGCAGTTGAGAGGGAAATACAAGTTGATGCAGAAAGCTTGCGCCTGTATCTAAAATTAATGTTATTCTTTATTGGTTGTGCTCTGCATACAACAGGTAGCTCATACAACATTGATGTTCCATTGAAAGAGATCCTATAGAAAAAGAGAGTTGTATTGACATAATCATACGGCAAATACAAGTGTACTGCTCGCTTCGATCTTTGAAACATTTTACTTAGTTGCCACAGATTAACCCAGAAAGTGGTCACTGGTTAATTACAATTTTTTCAGCATGCATCCAACTGAATAATGGAGAGAGTACCAGATCATGATCACTACAAAAATTGCCACAAGCATTAAAGGCTTAGGCTGTCAGCAGTATGACACAATTACTATATGTAACAGGAGGCATAGCGCGCCCAAAATTGTAATTGCCAAACTATTGATTGGAGTCTGCAATATAATTAGTTTCAAGATAAAATATTGCACAAGTATTTGCTGCAGTTGTTTTGGTTGTCTCTATAATTTAGTTAGCATCTACAAGACAACTAACACCTACAATGTCAATTAAATAACACATTCTTAGAATTATTTTGCCCCAGTTTGTAATCTGATTCTCCACCCCTCCCCTAATCTTACCTTTAAGAGATCTATTTCTTTGATGCAATCTTGACGAGCTT
Organism: Scyliorhinus canicula; assembly: GCF_902713615.1. Lineage (NCBI taxonomy): Eukaryota > Metazoa > Chordata > Chondrichthyes > Carcharhiniformes > Scyliorhinidae > Scyliorhinus > Scyliorhinus canicula. The sequence continues at coordinate 95,044,260 of NC_052149.1, forward strand.
TGGCATCCATCATTTCAAATATCTGGAAAAATAGTAACTTAAGTATTCCATTTCATACCGAATAAACAAAAGTTATAAAACAATCAAATATAATAGATTTATTCCACTTTATCGATAGCATGAAGACCTGTATATTCCCTTGCACTAAAACACAAATTCAAAATGAGGCACGAATGATGATTCTTATAGAAGAACACATTGCAATATACATCTCAAAAGCAGCAAAAAGCACGATTTATTCAAATAAAATGACGCACATCAAAATAAAGTTGCACCATCCAACATGGAGAAAATCATGTGTGGTTTGGATATGTCCAAACTTTATAATAGAGCATCAAATTTTGAAAGTCAACGGTACACAATCACCAAAATGTAAACATTATTTTACATCTCCATTTTAGGAATTTGTAAAGGAGTTAAATTTGGCGACAATGGGCTTTTCAGAGTAACTTCATTGCAGTGTTAATGTAAGCCTACTTGTGACAATAATAAAGATTATTATTATGTCCTTTCGGAAAGAAAGTCGAGAAAATTGAAGATGCCCTAGCAATAATCTTCCAACATTCTCTCATTTTGGGAACCATTCCTTTAGATTGGAGAATTGTACATGTCATGCTACTATTTAAGAAAGGGGAGAGAGGAGAACTAAGGAATTATTTTCTGGTTGGAAATCACTAGTCTATAATTAAGAATACGTTGGATTTATAAACCTTGGGCATGTTGGATGCACTTGATTGAACTTTTTGAAGAGTTGCTCAAAGAATTAGAAAGGAGAATGTTTACAGATGATATTGATATGGACTTCCTGATGGCAATTGATAAAATACCTCAGAAAACACGGTTAGCTGAAACCCATGGTATTGGAGGCAAATTATTGGCCCAGTCAGGAAATTGGCTTAGAGGCTGGGGACAGACGGAAAAAGTTTCCAGTCCTGCTCGCCACGGGAATCGTTGCAGGCAGTACAGAAAATATGACAGCCAATTTAAATGCCCATTGACCTCGAGCAGGAATTTCTGGTTTTGGAGCAGGTGCGACACGAAAATTCCGCACAGAGTGGGGAGAATGTCTAGTTGACAGGATATGATTAATTGTGTTCTGCAAGGTTCTGTATTGAGGGCTTAACTACTCAACATATTCATCAACTTAAATGATAGGATAGAATGCCACATACCCAAATTTGTAAATGACAAAGATGAACAACATTGTTAGCTGTTAGCAGTGTAGATGGAAGCAAAGTGATTATTGATGAAATTAATGGACAAAACTATGGCAAATATTTTTCAATGTAGGCAAATGTAAGGTCATCCATTTTGAACCCAAAAAGGATAGAATCGGATACTTTCTAAATGGTGAAACACAGAAAGCAGTGGAAGTCCAAAGATACTTTGCGGTCCAGGGACACACATCATCAAAGCATCATGAACAGGAGTAGAAAATAATCAACAAGACTAAAGGATTTCTGATCTTTCTTTCCAGAGGAATAGATTGCAAGGGGAGTTCCACAAAGCTGTTGTCACATCACAGCTGAAGTACTGAACGGTGATCTGGGCACCACACCAGAGGAAGGATAATCCAATCTAACCTCTTCCATTTCACACTCAATTGCATCAGCATTACTCCAGTTCCCCACCATCAATACATCAATCTGAAACTCAACAATATCGGCCACATAAATGCCATGACTACAAGAGCAGGACAGAGGCTCACAAGAACACAAGAAATAAGAGGAGTTGACCATATGGCCTGTTGAGCATGCTCTGTCATTACAATCATGGTTCACAGTGAGCTTCAACTCCACTTTCTTGCCTGTTTCCCATATTCCTCAATTCCCTGAAACACCAAAAATCTGTCTATCCCAGTCATCAATGTATTCAACAATAGAGAATAGAATAACCGCATCCCTCTGGGATCTCAGACCTATATGACTTCACCTATTATCCTGATACCATGCCCCTGTGTTTTATATTTTCCAGCAGAAACAATCGCTCAGCATCTACCATATCAAGCCATTTCAGAATCTTAAGTTTTTCAATGATATCACCTCCCATTGTTCTAAACTCCAAGGAATATAGACCCAATTTACTCAGCCTTTCAACAAAGGACAACCCCAACACTACAGGGAACAATTTGGTGAGCCTTTGTTATACTGTCGCCAAGGCAAGTCTATCCTTCCTCAAATGTGGAGACCAAACCTGCATGTGGTATTGCAGACATGGTTCCACAAAAACCGCTGGGCAGTTGCAGCAAGATATCTTTCTTCTTGTACTCCAAACCCTTTTCAAAGATCAACATGTCATTTGCTTTCCTAATTGCTTGCTGAACTTAGATGTTAATTTTCTGTTTTCTTTGTACGAACGCATCCAAGCCTCCATGAAAAACATTTTAAATTTCACGGGCTAGATTCTCCGTTATTGAGACTGTGTCCCACACCAGCGTCAAAACAGTGGAGTTTTTTCACTCCTGAAATTCCTGCAAAAAAGTTAAACAAATTCATAGCCATGCAGGGGGCTAGCAGGATCCCAGAGTGAATCTCGCAGCTTTTGCGGCCTATACTGGCCACCGCACATTCGGGTCAGAGACCGTGCATGCGGACGCCGGCGGCCTCCATGCGCTGTGCTCCGTAGCGGACTCGGTCCACGGAGTCAGACTGAATAAAGAGACCCCCCAATCGGCTGCGCGCCCGAGCCTCAACCCCCACACATTAGTGCCCTGGTAGCTTATATGGCCTCCCCGCGTCTCCGATCCGCCCGCCCCGACCAGGACGCCGCGGACCAAGTCTGCAGCTGCTACGTGAGCATCCCGACTGGCTAGGTTAGTTCCACGGCGTCAGAAACTCGGCCAGGCAGGAGCGGAGGATTGCTGAGCGGGCCTCTGGCAATGGCCCCCCGGCGTACTCCACGGTGCCGCTGATTTTCAGTGCCCAGAGAATCGCCGAACAGATTACGGAGTCAAACTGTATTCTCCGCCCCGGCGCCGGCCGCGATTTCGGCCAGGCTGCGGAGAATCCAGCCCCACGTCTTCAAAGAAAAATCATATTTTCTAGTCATATGACCAAAATTATCACTTCCCCACGTTGCACCCCATCTGCCATCTAGTTGTCTACTCACTTAACCTGCCTGTATCTCTTTGCAGTGCCTCTCTGTCCTCTGTCTCCTCCTCCTCCCCCCCCCCTCCATCTTGTTTTGTATCATTAGCAAACTTAGATAGGTTAATTTCTGTCTCTTTAACCATTTCCCAATAACTGATGCTAGACTAATTGGCCTATTTTCTCTCTCCCTCCTTTCTCAAAATGCAGTGTTACATTTGCCAATTTATAATCTGATGGGATCGGTCCTGAATCTAAGGAATTTTGGAAAATCACAGCTAGTGCATACACTATCTCTTGAGCAACCCCTTTTAGAACCCTAGGATGTAGGTCATCAGGTCCCAGGAATTTGTCTCTTTAGTTTCTCCAATACTTTTCCTCTGATGATATTAATTACCTTAATTTCCTCTGTAATTTGCAGCAAGTAGCTCATCAATTGATTTCTCAAGCCACTCGACCATCTGGAAAGGCACATCAGCTGTGTTTATGGCATACTCTCTAGTTGCTTGGGTTCAGCAACCACAATGCTTGAGAATCTTAACATAACAGCCAACTTGATTGCATTTCAACCAATAGCCTAAACAGCCACTCCCTCTATCATCAGCATAATGTCACTGTTATACATATTACTTATAAAATGCACTGCCACAAGTGACTAAAACTCCTTCAGCAGTATCGCTATGCCCTAAAAAAACAAGGGCAACGGGTGCATGGAAACCCTCACCTCCATATTTCCCTCCAGGTCAAACACCATTCTGACTTGTACATATAATGTGGCTCTTTTGTCATCTCGGAACCAAAATTATGGAATTCTGTACCTAACAGCATTGTGGAGAAACCTTCATCAGATGTGCTTCAGTGGTTTAGGAAAGCAGCACCTTAACACCTCCTCGAGGACAATAAGGGATCTGCAGTAAATGCTGGCGTTGTCAACAAAGGCCACAGCTCAAAACTGAAAATAATTAAATGAATTCCTGTTGTAGCCAGTGAACATCACACCACAGCATGACATAGCTATAAAATAAATCTAAATAACCATCACATTTCTAAAGTTCCATACCCAATTTCCATGTAGAAATACTTGTGTTTCTTACTTTTGACCTCTGGATCTGCGGCTTTCAACTGTATTTGTGGGACAATACTATTAAATTTCATTTAAATGTACTTACCTGCACTTTTTTCAAAGCGACAGGCATTCCATCAAGGAGGCATGCTGCTCGATACACTTCGCTAAATTGCCCACGGCCAATCTTCTTCTCTATTTGGAAATTTCCCAGTGTACCAAGACCCAAATCAGGACGCAGGGGCTTCTATAAATTTGAAGCATGCATAAAATCAAATAGAGTACCAAGAACACAAGAGAACACATTAATATGAAAGTAAGAAAAGGCTATCCAATTCTATCCATTTTTGTTTTCTAGACACAATGATTTTGGATGTCGATTCTTAATTGAATTCTGTCAAACATATTCTCGCACAAAAACCATTGCAATCCAGGTTTTTTGAAAATCTGGCGGAAATAAGAATTATTAGCTGCTAGAATTTTGAAAATTAGAAATAATGCAAAATAAATATTGTGCAGACCCAACTTGTCAATCGAATGAAAAACAACAGTATCGACGTTCTTCAATCTTTCTTTCTTCTGATATTTTAAACACCGTATGTCATATACATCTTCCTCACCCATGATAGCATGCAGACTTCCCTGAAATTAGCGCACAACCCTGCAGGATGTTACATGCTTTCATAGAATCCCTACAGTGCAGAGTCTGCACCAACTAGGAAGCATGCTGAGTCTGCACCAGCCCTCTGAAAGACCACCCTACCCAGGCCCACACCCTGTCCTATCCCCTTAATCCCACCTCACCATTGGACACGAAGGGGCAATTTAGAATGGCCAATCCACCTAGCTTGCATATCTTTGGACTGTGGGACAAAAAAAAGCCCACGCAGAGACAGGGAGACGTGCAAACTCCACACAGTCACCCGGTGTCCCTGGAGCTGTAAGGCAGCAGTGCTAACCACTGGGCCATCATGATGCCTTTTATTTGAGGCATTTTCTAATTTTTCTTTCCATTTGAATGGGCATAAGGTAAAGAGAAGGATGGCTCGGGTCTTTACTGGTCACCTCTTCCTCAAAATATACTTACAATAAGTCACTTTAAGGAATCACAATTGTAACTAAGAGTCTCATTGCTCTGTCGTGAAGTGTATGAAAGTACTCGTGTTGAGCCAACTAACATTTTTGAACATCTTTATAAAACAGCATTTTAAAAAAAAATTACCTCAATTGTCCTGCATTTTTTGAGCTACTTGTGAAATGCGCACTTCATACGAGATACCGGTAAAATTACTAGTCGAAAAGGCTCAAATAGCTTCCAACAATTTAGTTCAGGTCTACTGGTGGTATCCAACATCAGGTGCAAACATTTGAACTGTGTTTACAGGCAAGAGTGGGATTGTTCATGCATGATTACTCAACCACCAATTTATATTACATTTGTGTGTTGCTTAGAGTCCCTATCCATAGGTCTCACACAGCTAGAGGAACCCTAAAGGTAAAGACAGTCACCAATACTGTTTGAAAAACAGGTTGCTGGATTAATAGAATGGATTCATCACAGAAGTGATCCATTCTGGCTTGTTGTCGAGCAATCTAACTAGGTCCTACACTCCCATCAATTCCCCACATCCCTGCAATTTCTTTCTTTTCAAGTACTTAACAAATTTCCTTTTGAAATGAAAAATGAAAATCGCTTATTGGCACGAGTAGGCTTCAATTAAGTTACTGTGAAAAGCCCCTAGTCGCTACATTCCGGCGCCTGTCCAGGGAGGCTGGTACAGGAATCGAACCGTGCTGCTGGCCTGCTTGGTCTGCTTTAAAAGCCAGCGATTTAGCCCAGTGAGCTAAGCCATCCCCTTTTTTGAACAACATGATTTAAACAGCCTTCATCACCCTTTAATTCAGTACATTTTGAATCACAAACATTGGGGAGCACGGTAGCATGGTGGTTAGCATAAATGCTTCACAGCTCCAGGGTCCCAGGTTCGATTCCCGGCTGGGTCACTGTCTGTGTGGAGTCTGCACGTCCTCCCCGTGTGTGCGTGGGTTTCCTCCGGGTGCTCCGGTTTCCTCCCACAGTCCAAAGATGTGCGGGTTAGGTGGATTGGCCATGCTAAATTGCCCGTAGTGTCCTAAAAAGTAAGGTTAAGGGGGGGTTGTTGGGTTACGGGTATAGAGTGGATACGTGGGTTTGAGTAGGGTGATCATGGCTCGGCACAACATCGAGGGCCGAAGGGCCTGTTCTGTGCTGTACTGTTCTATGTTCTACAACATTTCCCAGACACTTTACATAAGCCGATCTTCCCACCCAGGGCTGGTGGATTTAACGCCCTACAAAGCACAGCCTAAAGGGGAAGAAACAGCAGCCGGGAAAATGGCGTTGAGACCTCATTATAGAACATACAGTGCAGAAGGAGGACATTCAGCCCATCGAGTCTGCACCGACCCACTTAAGCCCTCTCTTCCACCCTAATCCCGTAACCCAATAACCTCTCCTTTAGTCACTATTAACTATAGTGTATAACTATACACTATTAACACATAGTGACTATCAATAGTCAATATTGATAGACATGAAATTAATTTATTAAACTATTATGTGTGGTGTCTATTTGCTGCTACTATTTGGTGTACACCTTGCTGATAGTCAGTTTTGTATTAAATTTAAAGTTATTCTAGACATGAAATTTTTCTTTCTCTGCAACACCCACCTGCCATCCGACTAAACAGAGTTTCAACAGGATACAGTTACTCATCTACAGAGAACTTCAAAACCACAATATACTTGACAATTTCATCCTACCCCAAATCTGTCTGCTTTGCTTCCTGCCTTACTCAATGCCAATCTCATACTGTTTCTCTTCCCTAGCAGGTCTTGGATCCAGTCATCATTTCTCAGCCGATTTTGGATATTGGATCTCTGCCTTCTCATCCTCTCTCCCACTCCTGCCCTTGAATTCTTCAACTCTTTCACTCACTGAACCTACACAAGGATTCGATAGGTAGATTTTGAAATAAACATTCAACTACTATATTCAAACCGTTGTTAACTCCTCATGCTAAAAACGCAAATATATAGATCATCTGAAAAAGAGCGATAGTTTATGGTTAACATTTCTTGGAAATGGGGCTTTGACAAAGGGTCTATACCAAAATTTAACCTGTCTTTTCTTACTTGGTCTCATCCCTCCCCGACTCTAATCTCTTTCAGTTCCATAACTTTCCGAGATGTCCGTGATTCTGTACTCGTGTGAGTTTCCAATTCTAACCGCTCCACCATTGGTGGTCAAACCTTTTGGGGCCTCAGCTCCCATTTCTGCACCTCGCCGTCTCTTTACCTGGCTTACCTCCTTTAACAAACTCATTAAAGCCCACATCTTTACCAGGGCTTTTTTCTGACCTAATATCACCTTACGTGGCTCGCTGTCAGTTTAGAGTACTCCCGTGAAATGCCTTGGGTCGTTACATTACACCAAGGGTGCTATATAAATTCAAGCTGTTGTTCTTGTTACTGTCACATTGGATGCTGATAGAATCACTCTGTATTCCCAGCACTTTGCTCCCCTGATTTCCAGCACTTACTCTTTACTCAGCTACTCAATTTTGCTTTAGTTGTTTGAGGCACCTTCATTGATGCACCAACAAAAAATAAATGTGTTTGGAGATTGTTCTCCATTAACTTAACATAACAAGAACCTTTACTACAAAAGGAGTACTATGCGATTGCCAAAATCAACATTCTGCAACAACAATTTACAGAATGATTTTTGGAAATGCCACATGACAGCCAACATATGCCACAAAGGAAATTCAGTAAAGATTAATGTTCTTTGACAGATGCAGTATTCTTGCATTTCACACAACTGCTTTATCCAGAATTTATAAAAATCATGCCATGAACTTGGCTTTATTCGCTACAAACATAGCAAAAAGTCTAATTCAATAAACAAACACACCAAACTGTAGAAAGTTCACCCTTTGAATATTTTCTTTATAATTTTTCTATTCAACACCAAATAATACCAAAACCTTCAGCAGCAGCCCTCATTACTCTGTAAAACTGATGGAAATTCTGACATCTGTACTTGTGTGTTAAACATGGAAAACAAGAATTTGTAGTCAGTGATTCCTTGCTCCTCCAGAGACTGTCCTGCTGAAGCTCTAAAGAGATGCAAATCACCTAGAAATTACTCAAGTGACATGATTTCCATTTATAACCATATTATTCTTGATGTAAAACCTCTTGAAAAAGTTATGCCTCCTTCAATGAGGTGGTGGGTTTTTGGCATGTTGCCAAGTCAAAATTACTGAACTTCTTTGACCCTGAAAAATTAAATTTATGGAATTTATAGAATGTCAAATTCCTCCAGAACGTTGCAGAGACTTTGCAAATAATAAACTTTTAAAAATGATATTTCAGCTTAGACCTTAATCCCATGTATATGTCCCTGTTACTTTGCTTTTAGCAAAAATATAAAAAGTCAATGATAAAATTGGCTTGTTATTTACTGGTTTTAATCCGTGAGAATTCTTCAATGCAATTGGCTGGTTAGCCTGCTTGCAAACATCATTGCTGTTGGATGTCAGAGTTAGTATCAAAATTAAATTAATGTCGGAAGGGGTGAAATTCAGGCCACAGAGCTCTCCTGATCTTTGTGGCAGCTTTCTGTCTGTGGAGAGCATCATCAGGCCTTTATGCTTTTGCATTTTTTTTATATTTAAAGCAAATCTGTCTCCAACTTCATACTCTACAAAGGCTTGAGCACCAACTTGGTCCAAGTCTGCAGATGGCAATCTGTTTCCAACTCACGATTTGGCACATGGTGGAAGTAAAGACCAATTCCATCCCTCAGTGGCACAATGCACGGGAAACCCAACAAAGTAATCTCTCCCCAAGAACCAAAGCCTCTTTAGAAAAATTGATGCATTTCTGGAAGGTTCCAGGTCCTTAAGTTCATCAGCGATTGGAAATTTGTGCATGGCTAGAAAATGCAGTTTCCCCTCATACTTCCCACCATCATATCCCTTCGGACTGTTGAGAAGAAAAATACTGTACGTTTAAAAGACAAGATTGCAAAAAAAAAAAAGGCCAACTTGAGCCCAGCCACAGACCTCACCCCACCAAGATTGTGAGAATATATGTTGAGACAATAATGTCATGAACATGAAAGGTGATCTCCTGTCTCTTTGTACCTTTTAATAAGAAAAATATACCACTAATTTCAAAATGGTAAATACTTGAATTAAAAACAGAATTTGTGCCAAGATAGAAAATTGAAAGCAATATATAAGCATATCATTTTTGGTACTGACAATTTAGGTTTGTAAATGATTGATACCTCTGAATGCTGTTATCAGCATATCAGGGGGGGGGGGGGGGGGGAGACAAAGTGAAGAGATCAGATACAAATGAATAGAGGAAAATAAATCAACATCTTAAATGTGTATGAGCTGCAAACGCTGCCCATAAATTAAAATTACGTATTTGATAGGTGAGCAAATTCAATGCTGACAGAAATTGAAAGTGTTTAAAACAGGAACGTAGATATTTTAAAATACTTTAGTATTTGTGAATTACAGATTCATTAAGTAGACCACATTCACAGCACTATTTTTATCTTTTTGGCGTATGTGATAACTTGACAAATGTTAGCATCAGCTTTTGAGGAACTATGACAACCACATGCTGAGAGCAAAGTCTCACTAATGTGTTCTGGCATGCAAGTCTGTAATCACACATTTACATATGCAATGACCTACATTTGCATGTCAGATCACACACTGTCTTGGTTTATTAAAGCCAGGCACCTCCCAGTGCACTGTGAAGACATTGGTGATATAAGGCCAGAGGGTGGTGTTTCTTGGCAGCTGAGGGACAAACTGCCACCTAGGATTAGGCTGATGCAGGCTGAGCATTAGACACTTCATTAGAGGTAATCTGTTTAACAGTGGGCAGTGTATGTAAACTTCACAGCCTATTTGCAGCACCTTTTCCTCCCATGGCCTCTCTTCAAAAGGCTAGAGTAGCTGAGCGACAGCTTGTCTCATCTGCTGCCTTGTCCTGTCATACAATTTAGACATGGAGAGCTGATGTGAGGAACAACATAACTGTACATTGCTAACCACCACTGGGTCACTTTTATTCACAATACAGCTTTTTATTCCACAAACTTAATTTTATCCTAAAAGTGCTTTCAGTCATATGAATGAAATGTGACTCACAACCAATTCTTGTTCCTTGACAAATGAAGCTCTGCTACTCATATTTAACAGAACATAATTTGAGCTTCATTGAGAAATTCACATTTGGAGGCAAAATTATGTATCTTTTAAAATCTGTTTAAAAGTATCATATTTACAGCCATAATAATATAACGTATTATAGCAGAAAATAGTTTTAAAGTAATTTACAGGCTTTAAAAGCTGATTAAACTGGAAAAGCAAACATTTTTAAAAATGCGATTTTCTGAATTCACTCATTGCTGTTGAAATTTTAGTTCATAATATAAAGAGCATAAAATAATAAAATAGATTGGGTGTACTCCGTTTTCAAAAGCAAAAAGCCAGTATTCTTCACTAAATAAATGTAGTCACAATGAATTTGTTACCTTCTACCTTATAGTATTACAGTAACTTCTTGGTTAATTATGTTTAACTTCTTTAGTTGATGCATCAACAGGATTAGGTGGCGGGTTACACTAATAGCAATAATCTAAGTGAGCTGCAATTTCAGCTGATAATTTTGTAAACAGGATATTGCGATTTCAACTCTGTTCATCTCAACCAGGTAAGCCAAAAGTGTATCTTCTCATCAGATGTAATAAGCAAAAAATAAATTACGTACCAAGTAGGAGACAAAAGCAGAAGTATCGGAGGTCACACTTTCCAAAATGCAGAATATCAAAACTGACAACAAAATTCCAAATTTTGCAAAATACATTATCTACAGCATATTGCTTCTTCAACTGACATAACCTGTAATTATAGCAATACATACTACATGCATCATTTCCCTGTAACTAGTAGTGCATTGCCCATTAAAATCCCAATCTTCATGTTCTTGACCCAACTGTCAAAATAACTCATCTGAGTATTGTACACCATTTCTCCTTTCTATTATTTTGGGCAAATAAAGGAAGTTGTGAAAGCCTCAGCACACTGAATAAACAGCTAGGAAACTCTTTATGACCCCACAAAAATGTCAACAGTAAACACTAAAATATGATTGGCCACTGTTGAAGGCTGTAACACAATCATCGGGTGATGGAATTCTAAACTGGCAAGCTCTACACTCAGTTCAAGAAACCATCAGACCGCCTGGAATTTGTTACAACTTTGTAAAGGTTTAATTAAAAGGTAAAGTTGCCATAGTCCCAGATGACCAAAGGCTGCTTTTTTCCCCTTTTGAGGGAGAGAGCTGACTGGTGGTGATTTGACCAGAGGATCACCACACCTCAGGCGAGGGACAAGGTTAAGAAGGCCTCATTGATGAATGACCTCAACCAGGATTGGGAATTAAACTGCTGGCCTTGTTCTGCATCACAAACCCACTGCCTCACCAAGTGAGCTAAACTAGCCCCTATCACATCCAGACTATGACCAGTTGGAAATCCTCTCAGAAATACAAGTATCTTCCCCACATACAGATCACAATTTTCCATAGTCTTCTGCATTAAACAGATTGTGACTGTCTCATTTTTACATCTGTTGAGCCATATAAAGCTGGCAATTCTAACAAGTAGTATGAATGTGTTGTTTTTTCGAACATAATTCATTGGACAAGTCAAAAATACATTACAGTGCGGACAGCATACAGAACCAAAGATTCCTCACATTCCGATGCATTATTAGATTTTTCTGGGATGAAATTTCATGCCGATTTCCAAATTATCATCGTGCCATCAACATGGCACAAAGAAGAAGCCAGAGTCATAAGTTAAGAGAAAGCAAGGATTTCTCGTATAAAACCAAATGCATGGAGTAAAATGAAGTTACACTGGCTCAAACCAATTGTGCTTGATTTGCTATAAAGCAATCAATTCACTGAAAGTACAGATTTGTAGATAAAAATTCCTTTATTCGGTGAGGACTTTACAGAATAGAAGACTGCTATGCACCCACATTTAGAGTTGTCATTCAGTAGCAAGACCACATGACTGCTCTAAATTTCTGATGAAGCTTGACAGCCTCGTTTTGCACAGCAATGCCAAATATCCATTAATATGGTAATTCAATTTTGAATTGTCAATTGAAAGCAAAGTATAGCGTAGCAAAGGTATCTAATTCTAAAATTAAAATACTATGGTATTGGTGAGGGAAGACAATGATGAGAGAAGGCAGCAGTGTTGCCATAAAGGGCAGCCATTGTCACCAGGCGATCCCTGTGTCACCATACTATGAATACAATGGATAAGAAATGCCATAATTCAGTGAAGATTTCTGAAAAAGTTAAATGACATGTTGAGATGAATTTATGGTCTAGAAATGTATATTTATGCGAATTGCAGATGCTGGTCCCCTATCTGGAGCAATGTGATACAAGGAATCTATGGACATGACACAGGTCAGCAGTCACTACTTTTATTTCAGCACAGTCACACAAGTGATTAGCACTGTGGCTTCACAGCACCAGGGTCCCACATTCAATTCCCTGCTGGGTCACTGTCTATGCAGAGTCTGCATGTTCTCCCCGTGTCTGCGTGGGTTTCCTCCGGGTGCTCCGGTTTCCTCCCACAGTCCAAAGACGTGCAGGTTAGGTGGATTGGCCATGATAAATTGCCCGGAGTGACCAAAAAGGTTAGCAGAGGTTATTGGGATAGGGTGGGAGCGAGGGTTCAAGAGGGTAGGTGCAGACTCGATGGGCCGAATGGCCTCCTTCTCCACTGTCTGTTCTATGTTGTTGCTGTTGTTATGTTAATGACTAAAAATAGCCCCTCCCCTTCAGCGAAGGTAATTAAAAGGTAGGATTGACAGAACATAGGTAACTGAAGGAAAGATTATTTAGCAAGCTACCTTTACTACGTGCTAGCCTCAAATCCCCCGAGCTAAATTCACAGTAAATACACATGCAGTGTAAAATTAAACAAACATAATGAACATTTTTGTGACATTTAATCAATGCAAGTTTACGAAGCAAAAAGTCAGTTAGTTAGCATCAAAAGCAGTCAGTACAAAGTGTCACATGATTATGGTACGAAAGGATGAGGGGTAAAAGAGTGCAAGGTTTTTAAATTTGCTTTGTTACCAATGGTTATCTAAATATTTCAAATTGATCTCTTAATATTCCCATCCATTTAAAGGTGAATCAATTAAAAGAAAAAGGAACCTATCCAGCATTACGGGCATGATTCTCCCGAAGTTAATTTGTGGCAGGTTTTTAAAGGGGGTTTCCCGCCTGCTCTGTCGGCATGTTCCCCACCACTATTCAACGACACTTGTCATTTTTTGGGACCTGGAGAGTTTCTTACTGGTTCAGCTCACACTTAGAACGTTTTTTGGCACTGGGGAGCTGAACTCCGAGATCGGTCTGCCATTTTGAAAGGGTGCCCTGATCTCTAAGTGAGTTTGTGGGTCCCCCACACCCTCCACCATGGACAATGTCACCTTCCACACACATGGACACTACCCCACACACCCCAAGTGAGGACATCCCACTGTGGGGTCCCTGGGGGTCCCTCCTCTTCATGCCCCCCCAAGCCATCTTACAGCACCCCCTCCCTTCTAGGACCCCACCCATCACCCCTCCAACCTCCCAGGAGGTCCCTACGCATCTGCCCTGCACTCTCCCATCCTTCAACCCCGCACCACCCTCATTTCCTTATTTAATGGGCCTGGCCTCCTTCACCCTTGGCAGTGCCACCCTGGCACCAAGGCAGTGCTCCTGCTGGTTTGGAAGTGTCATCCAGGCTCCTCGGCAGTGCCAGGGTGGCAGTACCAAAGTCCAGGGTGAGAACCAGGGAGCTACCCTGCACTTACCATGACCACCCAGGGGTCTCCGATGGCTCAGGAGACTCCTCCAAGTGCCATTCCATCAGGTCCAGGTTTGTGTGGACCAGCACTGATGGGTGCCCAGCTGCAGCCTCCTTAGGGAGGCCAGTGAATCGTCATTCGGTCCTGCCAATTTGGGGCGGAGTTCCAAATCCGATGTTTCGCGGGACTTCGGGGAATCCCACAAGACGGGGAGTCTGTTGGGAGGCTCGCTGCAGGCCTCTCCTCCGATTCACCAGCCGCGTTGTGCTTCCGCTTGAGCGCAACGCAGCTGGAGAATAGTGTCCATGGTGTACGGAATTTTTTTTTAAATGATTCTCGCACTTTAGATTTTCCATTTGTTTGTAAAAGTGGGCAACTCAGTACACCTGCAAAATGAATTGCTGGCATTGCATCCTTGTCAATTGAACAAATGTTAACAGTCTGGATCTTCCTGTCCATAAGTGAAGCTGTGACTCATGTTAGAAAGAAGTTACCTGCCGATTGGCTGCATCAGGGACTTTTGGCTTCCAGTTGCAGCATGGGTCCGATGGTAACGTAAAAGGGAGGCCCAGTGATGCAGTGCAACTCCAGCCAAGTCACGCCCCCTTTGACATCCTGAGCTGAAAGCACCCCACTTGTTCTTAAGCTGAAGGCAGACCCCAAGTTTTTACATTTTTCCAGTTATTTATACTTCTTGCCTTACGAGCAGAGCCAGTGATGGAGGGTTGTGAGCGCAGTCATTGGTACAGGGCTTTTAAGAGGATGGGGGACCTAGGGGTTGCAGGAGTATATGAGCACTCCTAATAAAGGGTTGCATTCCTGAGCTAGGAGCAACCCAGAGTAAATTAGTGTTAAAATCTAGCCAAGGAAAGGGCAAACAGCTGAGGTTCACACACTGACAGATCCCAGCGGGACGAGCAGCATGGGCTCAGTGGTACCCAAAATGGCACACTGCAATTAGCACATAAGAGTACAAATTGGATCCCAGGTACTCGCATGCTATTGGAAGCCACAAGAGTGGCCAATGTCCCAGCATTTGAAGTTATTGGGCATGCATGAACCAGCCCTATTGTCTGTACTACAAATTCACCCCAGAATTTGTTTGATTTTTATTCTCTCTCTGCATCAGCCTAATTTCTCATTTTCTTTACCATGGAAGGCAGTCTACGGTTTCATTTTTCCTTTCAATAACTAGTTTCTACCAATATACTATGATTTCTGTACATAATTCATTATTCATGTTAGCCTTAAATAACTGTAAATTCCTGTTAAAATGTTTTCCCCCCACATAACACATTTAATAAAATAACAGCCCAAATTAAGTAAAAGGTGTTCTGTAGGTGTGCTGAAATACTGGACAGTATAAAGTGCAAATTACTGTTAAGTGGAAAAAATGTGCTAAACAGATTTTGAGAGGCTTGGCAAAATAAGTTCTATCCAAACATTTTAAAAGTGGCAGGAAGCATTTGACACCTGCAAATTGGCAAACTGTTGACTTGGTTGTAGCTGAAAACACAAACGAAGCAACATCCTGTAATAGTTGCAGCAAGTCAAGGAAGAGAACTAAAGCATTCTTCACATTAGTCAAAAATATCATGTCATAAATACCATTTGAAAGCTACTTGTGTGGAAATCTTTCTTTCGTCGGTTCACAAAGTTTTTTCTTTCAATTAATAAATTATGGGGAAAAAATCCTGCAAATTATAAGAGATTTTAAAATGTGATATTTCAAATTATGCAAATCACTATTGCCTCTAGTTTAGTATGACATCACTGTTCCAGAATAATAATTTTGCTCACTACAAGTTGTGGAGACAAATTGTTTATTTATTTTTTTAAATCAAAAATATTCCACAATACAGGACGAAAGAAACGAACAAACAATTATTATTCTAACACAGAAACCTCTTAATTCATAAGTGATATGAAAACCAATCAAAAGTACTTCATGTGCTGTAGTTAAACTGGATACTTAATGCCACATGTTTTATGACTTAACAAAATCCTTCACACAATCTCACAACTGACATAGGTACACCATAACATAAGCTGTAACAGGCGGGTACACCAACCAGGGCAGGACCCATCAAATCCGCAAGTTGCGCAAAACTGTATTTTATTCCAGAAGCATTTAAATTTCATGGTTTTGGTCGCACTGACGAGATAGACCTTGCACTGAAACAGCATAATTCACAAGCTCAGTTCATCCAAGAGGTTTTATAGCCGAAGGGGCAGGCCGAAGGGGCAGAGGGGGTGGGCCGAAGGGGCAGGCCCTAGGGGCAGAGGGGGCGGGCCGAAGGGGGAAAGGGCAGAGGGGAGGGAAACGGGAAGAGAAAGAAGAGAGAGATTCAAGAACAATCTTTTCCTTACAATTTCTTTACAGGAACGACTGTGCGCTCAGTCAGCAAGCATGACCTCAACCTTCCTGTTGTTTGCCATTTAACTCAGCACCTCGTTCTCATGCCCACATCCCCATCCTTGGCCTGTTGAAATGCTCAAGTAAAGTCAGCGCAAGCTGGAGGAGCAGCGCCTTACATCCATTAGGCATGTCATCACCCTCACGACGCAACACTGAGTTTAACAGCTTACGACTGTGACCTTTCCCCTCCATCTTAACCCCCTTTTTATTGTCACAATACAAAAACACTCTTCCTCATGATACAGAGTGTGGCCATCAGCGCTGATTCAATTCTCTTACCAGGTGAGTTATTCATGAAGGCCTCACTTCTCAACCCTGTCCCTCGCACGAGGTGTGGTGATTCTCGGGTTAAATCACCACCAGTCAGCTCTGTTCATCAAAGGGGAAAGCAGCCTATGGTCATATGGGACTACGGGGCCTTTATTATGCAGGACTACAATTACAGATTAGATTGCCATTGAAAGAGCTGGGAAAAGGTTGGAAGGAAGGTGTCATGTGTCAGAGCATTTTGAAAGGAGTCAACAGTTAATTCTCATTTTCTTGAATCAATGATCTCTCTTCTTGATGCAGTAAAAAATATACTGACCCAAATTTTGCTCTCTAAGTAACAGTGAGGCTAAATGTGCTTGGCATTACTTACTCTTAAATGGGACAGCAGGTTTTGGACTTGGCAGAGATAAATGTAAATATCCATAAGTTATACTGCTGTTAACGGAGCAAAACATCTGTTGCACCACTGACATACATTGAATGTTGTGAAGTTGCTATATTTGCGCTGTGGACACAAACTAAACTTGCCACAGAAGGTTAAGACTTGTTATATTTAATGAAAGTAATCTTTTAGAGTCATAGGCGTTTACAGCATGAAAACAGGCCCTTTGGCCCAACTTGTCCATGCCACCCAGTTTTTACTAAGCTCGTCCCAATTGCCTGCATTTGGCCCATATCCTTCTATATCCAGCTTTCCCATATAACTGTCTTAATGTTTTTTAAAAGACAAAATTGTACCCACCTCTACTACTGCATCTGGCAGTTTGTTCCACCCTCAGAGACACTCACCGCCCTCTGTGTGAAAAAATTGCCCCTCTCAACCCTTTTGTACCTCTCCCCTCTCATCTTAAATGTATGCCCTCTAGTTTTAGGTTCCCCTAGCATTGGGAAAAGATGTTGCCTATCTACCTTAGCTATGTCCCTCATTATTTTATAGACGCAGTGCATCTTGTAGATGGTATACACTGCTCTACTGTGCATCACTGGAGGAGGATCTGGATGTTGGAGGTAGTGAATGGGGTGCCAATCAAGTAGGCTGCTTTATCCTGGATAGCGTCAACAAGCTTCCCAAGTGTTTCTGGAGTTGCACTCATCCAAGCAGGTGTAGAGTATCCTGTCACATTCTTGACTTGTTCTTGCAGAAGGTGGCAGGTTTTGGGGAGTCCAGAGAGGAGTTACTCTCCCCAGAATTCCCAACCTCTGACCTGCTCTTATAGCCACAATATTCATAGTCTGGCCCAGTTCAGTTTCTGGTCAATAGTAATCCCCAAGATGTTGAGAGTGAGGGATTCAGTGATGGCAATGCCAATGCATATCATGGGGAAATGATTGAATTCTCCCTTGCTGGAGACGATCATTGCTTGGTATTAGTGCGGCGTGAATGTTACTTGCCATTTATCAGTCCAAGGCTGAACGTTGTCCAGGTCTTGCTGCAAACGGGCATGGACTGCTTCAATATCTGAGTTGTTGCAAATGATGCTGAATATTCTGTGAACATCAGCAAACATCTTCACTTCTGATCTTATGATGGAGCGAAGGTCATTATTGAAGCAGCTGAAGGTGGTTGAGCGGCTCCTGCAGTGATGCCCCGGGACTAAGATGTTTGACCTCCAACAATTACAACCATCCACCTTTGTGAAAGGTACGACTTCGACGAGTTGACAACCCCTTTCATTGCTTTGCTGATTTTAGAGGATAGACTAATGTTTATCAACTTTTTCTCCCGGGACCCACTTTTCCCAGTCGGCCGACCTTTGCGACCCATGCCGGCCTACTTACCTTGGTCCCACATGCTACATTCACTTACCTTTATTGTGAAAGAGAAGCCTGCTTGGGCCTCACAATCTCACTCTAATCAGGTTCACATAAGAGGGCAATGCGCATAGCAAGTGCAGAGTTCAGCCAGTTCCTTTGTGTCGTCATCATCTTTGTGAGAACGGAAAATCCAACCTCGCACATGAAGGTCATAGTGAAGGGCAACAGCAACGAAATGCTGGTTTTACTCAGCACTGGATACTCCTGGGAGGTGCTACTCCAGAATGCTGACAGCCTCATTGACTTTTGCCATGTTTATAATGTGCTGTCACAGGTTAGGTACAGCAGCTTTTAATTTTGAATCAGCTGTAAGTTAATAATGGACTCTGGGGTCTCAACCTCAAAAGAAATTTTTTACCTGCCACTTCTCTTTTAAAATCTGAAACTCTCATTCGCCAGTACTTCCCTACATATAACACTCATTAACTTTGCATCCTTATTTACATTGGCACAATTTACAAAACCATTCCTCAAGAAATCAGCTTTATACGCTCTGTTCCTGATTGAACTTTCGTTTTTGACGTATCTTCACCAGAGGCCCTGGAACTCTGTTCAGAGCTAAAACAAGCACTGCTGTCCTGCCACGGACTCTCCAATTCAGATGAGAAAAGCTGGTCAGTAGGTTCTCTGCCTGTTTGTGTCTCTGGCCGTCACTTTCTGGCAACAAAATGATTCATCTTCACAGTCCTCTTTCCTTGCTTGCTGGAAAATGTAAGAAGCTTGCCTCTGTGATTTTGTGACATAAGCATACGTACAGTGCACTTGGCATCAGGTGTACATGTTACTGCTGTCGCTTTATGGCCAGAAAAATGCACACAGCTGTTTCATTTAAATGGCAGTAGCGATCGGGACCATCACGACCGATAACTCCACAGCTTCCCGAAACCCGCCCGTGGGTCACAACTGCACTTTGAAAAGCCCTGGATTAGACTAATGGGTGGCAATTGGCTAATTCGCCAAGATCTCGGATAGCTTGTTTTGCTCACTGTTCCATTAGCAGCTCACACGTTCAGGAGCTCAAGGGGAAGTGCAAGACTAACTAATGACAGACACTATTAGGTGTCTTGTTACATCAAGATTTGGTTCAATAGGCCAGCACGGTGGCACAGTGGTTAGCATTTCTGCCTACGGCGCTGAGGACCTGGGTTCGAATCCCGGCCCTGGGTCACTGTCCGTGTGGAGTTTGCACATTCTCCCCGTGTCTGCGTGGGTTTCACCCCCACAACCCAAAGATGTGCAGGATAGGTAGATTGGCCACTCTAAATTGCCCCTTAATTGGAAAAAATAATTGGGTACTCTAAATTTATAAAAAATTTTAAAAAAAGATTTGGTTCAATAGTACTTCTGAATGCGGACGCAAAAATATTGGCAAAAGTACTAGCGGGTAGGCTGGAGGAGTGCCTCCCGAAGGTGATAGGTGAAGATCAGAAGGGGTTCATCAGAGGGGGGCAGCTCTTTTCAAACATTAGAAGGGTATTGAACGTCGTTACGGCAACAGCAGAGGGGAAGGAAACAGTGGTGGTTGTGGTATTGGACGCTGAGAAGGCGTGCAGCCAGGTAAAATGAAATGAAATGAAATGAAAATCGCTTATTGTCACGAGTAGGCTTCAATGAAGTTACTGTGAAAAGTCCCTAGTCGCCACATTCCGGCGCCTGTCCAGGGAGGCTGGTACGGGAATGGGGGTACTTGATGGCAGTTGTGGAGCGGTTTGGGATTGGACCAAGATTTGTCAATTGGGTAAAGGTACTATATAAGGAGCCGAGGGCGAGTGTCCGCACAAACAACATCAGCTCGAGATACTTTTCTCTCCACCGTGGGACGAGGCAGCGATGTCCCCCCTGTTGTTTGCACTCGCGATTGAGCCGCTGTTCATCGCTTTAAGGAATAGTGCAGAGGGGATAGAGCAGGTACAACATTTCTAGTTTGGTGGGGTGAGTGAAAGCGAACCTGGCACAGTGGGATGGTCTTACTCTGTCACTGGCAGGTCGGGTACAGGCGGTTAAAATGAACGATTTCTGTTTATTTTTCAATGCTTGCCGATTTTCCTGCCAAAGGCTTTTTCCAGGGAGATTGAGGGAAGGATTACGTCGTTCATATAGGGAGGAAAGGTGACCAGACTTAGATAGGTGCTACTACAGAGGGGAAAGTAGGCAGTGGATTTGGGTCTTCCGAACAGGATGTATTACTACTGGGCAGCGAATGTGGAGAAGGTGCGTAGCTGAGTAAGAGGGGTTGATTCCCAGTGGGTCAGAATGGATGACTGTTTGTGCAGGGGGTCAGGATTAAAAGCACTAGAAACAGCGCCGCTCCCAATAGCCCCGGGGAAGTACTCAGGGAGTCTGGTAATAATAGCTTAATTGAAAATCTGGAGGCAGTTTCGCCAACACTCCGGGTTGGGGCAGGGTCAAGGGAAATGCCGATTCGGGGGAACCACACATTTGAGCCAGAGAGGTGGGATGGAAATTTTCGGAAATGGGAAGAGAAGGGGATTAGGACACTAAAAGATTTGTTTATTAGGGGTCGGTTTGCAGGATTGAAGGAGCTGGAAGCAAAACATTGGCTGGAGCAGGGGGAAATGTTTAGATACATGCAGGTTCGAGATTTTGCCAGAAAGGAGGTACAGAACTTCTCGGAGGAGCTGGCTTCCACATTGCTGGAGTAGGTGCTGACGACAGGGAAAGGGGTTAGTGTCAGTGGTCTACGGAGCTACTTTGGAAGAGGAGAAGGCACCACTGGAGGGGATCAAAGCAAAGTGGGAGGAAGAGTTCGGAGAGGATATGGAGGAGTGATTCTGATATGAGGTGCTCCGGAGAGTGAATGCCTCCCCCTCGTGTGCGAGGTTGGGGCTGATACAGCTGAAGGTGGCATACAGAGCACACCTCACAAGGGCGAGGATGAGTAGATTCTTTGAAGGAGTAGAAGATGTGTGAGAACGTTTTTGGGGGGGCGGGGGGGGCTCATCACATTCATCTGCTTTGGTCCTGTCCAAAGCTAGAGGATTACTGGAAGGAGGTTTTTAGGATAATTTCTAAAGTGGTGGACGTGAAATTGGACCCGGGCCCCCGGGAGGCCATATTCAGGGTATTGGACCGGCCAGGGTTGGAAACGGGTGCGGAGGCAGATGTTGTAGCCTTCGCCTCATTGATCGCCCGAAGACAGATCCTGATGGGTTGGAGAGCAGCCTCTCCACCCTGTGCCCTGGCATGGCGGAGGGATCTGTTGGAATTCTTGACTCTTGAGAAGGTTATGTTCGAACTGAGGGGAAGGACAGAGGGGTTCTACAATTCATGGGCGTTATTCATTATGCACTTTCAAGAACTGGATAACATCGAACAGTAGTTGGGAGGGGGTGGGTGGTGGGTGGGAGGGGGCGATGGGTGTTATTGATTTTTGTCAGTTATTTATGTGAACATGTGGGCGAATGTTTTGGGTTTGGTGGGAGGATAGGATCATTGTTATTGATATGGGGATTGACATATTTGTCACTGATTATTGTTTATTGCTGGTGGCTGTAAATTTGGGAGAAAATGTGAAAAAGGAGGAGAATAAAGAAATATTAAAAGAAAAAAAATATTTGGCTCAATATTACAGCAGGTAAGAAATTCCACACACTTGCGGTCATTCAGCAGAACAATGGCAATCATTTTACAACAGGGACTGGACCATGAAATAGTATCAGGACTAATGGTCAAGAGACAATTGCCAGAGAGCCACAATGCCGATATATAAATGTATGTACATATGAAAATTTGAGACCTAATTCCATTGTTATGAAAAAACTCAGAAAATATTCGAGTCCAAAGTACCTTTTTGCGACCAGTTATCCATACGATCATGAGCAAGAAAATTTTTAGAAATTTCCCACATGTGAATTACAAGCATGACATCCTATTCCATGACCCCTGATGAAAAGGGAATTTGGGTCATGTGTAAAGTAATTACAGTGCATAGTCTGTGTAGAAACATGAAGGCATAACTGAGTACATGAATTATCATTTTAATTTTAAAGCAGTGAATTATCCTATTGGGAGCAGTTACATTATGATTAACAGCCACATAATTTATAACCTTTCACACATAGTAAATTAGAAGCAAGCTTGGCCTTTGTTTAAAGATGCCAGTTTCCAGTATCATATTGAATACATCAAATAAAACATTCCCCAACCCCCCCCCCCAAATGTGTGCTTTTATGACAATGACTATTGGATAATTGAATAGCGCAAAGATAATGTAAAATGAAACTGAGCAAAAGAGAATTGTATTGTGAATTTCAAAATAATCTTCCATATTTCAAACAGTTCTCAATACTTCAACTGGTTGTACGGAAGTCCAAAAATATTTACAAGGTTACATTAATTCTTAAGCTTTAGAATGATGCATTATGACATTTTGACCCAACGAACAAAATAATTTCTCTCTCAAAGTAAATAGCCCAGGAAGCCTTAAGTTCGGTAGCAGTAAAACCTCGGTGGCACAGTGGTTAGCACTGTTGTCTCATAGCACCAGTGTCTCGGGTTCAATTTCAGCCTTGGTGACTGCCTGTTTGCAATTCTCCCCATGCCTGGGTGCCTTTCCTCTGGGTGCTCCCACGGTCCAAAGATATGCAGGTTAAGTGGATTGGTCATGATCAATGCTCAAGGTTATGAGGATAGCTTCGGGGGTTTGGCCTAGATAGATTACTCTTTCGGAGGGTTAGTGCAGACTCAATAGGCCGAATGTCCTCCTACTGCACTGTAGGAATTCTATGGATCTTTGGACTATTTCAAACAATGTATTACAGCAGTCATGTTGGATGCGTACAACGTTCAATGTGGTTGCATTCAAAAGTATTTTATTTTGAATGCAATCAATCTTGCCTATAATTTAGTTAGCTTTTAAACAGAAACGCAACAAAATCAGAAAACACTTATTTTTAAACAAAAAATAGGCAGCACAATAGCACAATGGTTAGCACTGCTGCTTCACAGCGCCAGGGTGCCAGGTTCGAGTCCCGGCTTGGGTCACTGTCTGTGCGGAGTCTGCACATTCTCCTCGTCTCTGTGTGGATTTCCTTCTGGTGCTCCGGTTTCCCCAAGTCCCGAAAGACATGCTGTTAGGTAATTTGGACATTCTGAATTCTCCCCGTGCATCCGAACAGGCGTCAGACTGTGGCGACTGGGGGATTTTCACAGTAACGTGTTAATGTAAGCCTACGTGGGGCAATAAACATTACTATTATATATCTCCATGCTTGCTTTTCATCCAGAGCAAATTGTTCTCATTTACTGTGGAAAAATGAAACCAAGTCTACTGCAGTTGTAAGTATAAACATACAAATTAGAAGTGGGCCATCCACCCTTCAAGCCTGCACCACCATTTAATAAGGTCATGGTTCATCATGTCCTTTGATAAAGGTCATGGTTAACCTCCCACCTACACTTGAAAATCTTAGACCCCCCTTATTTATCTCTGCCTTGAAAACAAAGATACCGCTTCCCCGGAGGAAGAGAGTGCCAAAGACTCACTACGTTCCAAGAAAAAAATTCTTATCTGTCTTAAATGGGTGACCTATTATTTTTAAACAGTGACCCCAGTTCTGCACTCTCTCACAAGAGGAAACTTCCTCCCCACATCGACCCTGTCAAGACCCCCACGATGTTTCAATCAATCATAGAATCCCGATATGGCAGGAGGCCATTCAGCCCATCGAGTCTGCAATGACCCTCAAAGAGCACTCCACCCATGCTCACTTCCCCGCCCTATCCCAATGGCCTCTTAACGTAACCTACACCGTTTCTTTTTTGGGACACCAAGGGGCAATTTAGCATAACCAAGCCACCTAACCTGCCCTTCTTTGAACTGTGGGAGGAAATTGGAGCACCCGGGAGGAAACCCGCGCAGACACAGGGAGAATCTGCAAACTGAAAACAGACAATGACCCTAGGTCGGAACTGAATCTGGGTCTCTGGCTCTGTGAGGCAGCAGTGCTAACCACTGTGCCACTCAGTGGCCTCTTACTCTTCTAAACTCCCGCAGATAAAAGCAGAGCCTGCCCAATCTCTCCTCGTAAGGCAACCCATCCATTCCTGGTATTAGTTTAGTAAACCTTCTCTGAAATGCTTCTAATTCATTTACATGCTTCCTTAAATAAGGAGACCAATACTGTACGGAGTACTCCAGTTGTGGTCTCACTTGTGTCTTGATTAACTGATGCATAACCTCCCAACTTCTATATTCAATTCCCCTCTCAATAAGTGATAACATTCTATTAGCTTTCCTGATTACTTGCTGTACATGCTTACTAACCTTTTGAGATTCATGCACTAGGACACCCTGATCCCTCAGAGCTCTGCAATTTCTCCTCATCTAGATAATATGCTTTTGTATCCCCCCTGCCAAAATAGGCAATTACACATTTTCCCACATTGTATATTTGCCAGGTCTTTACCCACTCACTTAACCTAGTTATGTCCCCTTGTAGCCTCCTTGTGACTTGTTCACAAAGTATTTCCCTACCTTTCTGCAATTTCAGCACATTTAACAACCATACTTTTGATTCCTTTAGCCAAATCATTTATATAAATTTGAAGAAGTGGGGTCCCAGCACTGATCCCTGTGGCACATCACTCATTACATCGTGCCAACCAGAAAAAGATCTGTTTATAAAAGCAAATTACTGCAGATGCTGGAATCTGAAGCAAAAACTGAAAATACTGGACAATCACAGGGGAGCTGACAGCACCTGTGGGGACAGAAGGGAGCTAACGTTGGGACTGAATGACTCTTGTCAAAGCTTTGGAGGAAGCACTGAGGGTGGCAAGGGCGCACATTATGCTCTGGGTGGGAGATTTCAATGTTCATCACAAAGAGCGGCTTGGCAGTACCACCACAGACCAAGCTGGCCGGGTCCTAAAGGAAATAGCTGCTATTTGGGACTGCAATAGATGGTGAAAGAACCACCAAGAGGGAAAAACAGACCTGATCTCATATTCACCAATCTCCCTGCTGCAAATGCATCTAACTATGACAGTTTCGATAGAAGTGACCACTGCACAGTCCTTGTGGAGACAATATCCCGGCTTCACTTTGAGGATACTCTACACCTTGCTGTGTGGCAATGGGATAGACTTTGAACAGATCTAGCAACTCAAGATTGGGCATGAATGAAGCGTTAAGGGCCAGCAGAATTGTATTTAACCATTATCTGCAACATCATGGCCGGGCACATGCCCCACTCTACCATTACCACCAAGCTAGGGGATCAACCCTGGTTCAGTGAAGAGGGCAGGAGAGCATACCAGGAGCAACATAAGGCATACTGAAAATGAGGTGTTAACCTGAAGCTACAACAGAGGATGACGTGTCATGCTAAGCGATTCCCAACCAACGGATTAGATCTTGGCTCTGCAGTCCTGCCACATCCAGGCGTGAATGTAGTGGACATTAAACAACTCAATGGAGGAGGACTCACCAAAAATATCCCCACCTTCAATGATGGAGGAGTCGAGCACATATGTGCAAAAGAACGGCTGAGGCATTCGCAACAATCCTCAGCTGGAAATGATGATAGGATAATCCATCTTGGTCTCCTCCAGATGTCCTCAGCATCACAGGTGTCAGTCTTCAGCCAATTCTCTCCATGTGATATCAAGAAAAGGTTGAAGGCACTGGATATTGCAAAGCCTGGGCCTGAATATTCCAGCACTAGTACTGAAGACCAATGCTCCAGAACTTGCCGCACTCCTAGCCAAGTTGTTCCAGTACAGCTATAACATTGGCATCTACTGGGCAATGTGGAAAATTGCCCAGGTGTGTCTTGTACATAAGAAACAGGACAAATCTAACCCGGCCAATTACTGTCCTATCAGTCTACTCTCCGTCATCAGCAAAATGATAGAAGGAGTCATAAACAGTACTATCAAGTGGCACTTACTCAGCACAGCAATAACCTGCGCCCAGATGCTCATTTTGGGTTCCGCCAGGGTCACCCAGCTGCTGACCTCATTACAGCTTTGGTTCAAACATGGAGAAAAGTGCTGAATGCCAGACGTGAGCTGAGAGGGACTGCCCTTGTCATCAAGGCAGCATTTGACCGAGCATGGAACTAAGGAGCTCTAGTTAAACTGGAGTCAATGGGATTCGGGGGGGAAACTCTCTGCTGGTTGGAGTCATAACTGGCACAAAGGAAGATGGTTGCGGTGGTTGGAGGTCAATCATCTCAGGTCCAGGACTTCAGGGCAGGACTTCCTCAGGGTAGTGTCCAAGGCCCAACCATCTTCAGCTGCTTCATCAATGACGTCTCTTCCATCATCGGGTCAGAAGTGGGGTCGGAAGTGGGATATTTGCAGATGACTGCACAATGTTCAGCACCATTCGTGGCTCCTCAGATAGTGAAGCAGTCCATGTCCAAATACAGCAAGACCTGGTCAATGGCCAGGCTTCGGCTGACAAGTGACAAATTGCATTCGCATCACACAAGTGGCCAGCAATGACCATCTCCTGCAAGACAGGTTCTAACCACCGCCCCTTAATATTCAATGGCATATCCATCGCTGAATCTCCCACAATCAACATCCAGGGGGCTACCATTGATTAGAACCTGAACTGGACTAGTTATATTAATACTGTGGCTACCAGGGAAGGTTAAAAGTTACGAATCCTACAGCGGGTAACTGGCCTCCTGACCCCCCCAAAGTCTGTCCATCATCTACAAGGCACAGATCAGAAGTGCAATAGAATACTCTCCACTCACCTGGATGAGTGCAGCTCCAACAACACAAGAAGCTCCAGAGCAAAGCAGTCCGCTTGATTGCTCCCCTTCCATAAACATTCAAACTCTCCACCCCCGAACAGTGGCAGCCGTGTGTACCATCTACAAGATGCATTGCAGTAACTCACCAAGTTTCCTTAGGCCGCACCTTCCAAACCCATGACCCACAACCATCTCGTAGGACAAGACAGCAGATACCTGGGAACCCCACCACCTGGAGGTTCCCCTCCAAGTCACTCACGACCCTGACGTGGAAATATATCACCGTTCCTTTACTGTCACGGGGCCACATTCTGGAACATCCTCCCGAACAACAGTGGGTGTAGCTACACCTCAAGGACTGCAGCGTTCAAGAAGGCAACTCACCACCATCCTTTGAAGGGCAACTAGGGATGGGCAATAAATGCTGGTCTAACCAGCGATGCCCACATCCTATAAATGAATTTTTAAAAAAGACTTGAAATATTAGCTCCCTTCTCGGTCCAAAGACCTACTTATGTCTACTCTCTGCTTCCTGTAAGCTAGACAATCCTCTACCCATGCCAATACGTTCTTGCTTACACCATAAGCTTTTATTTTCTGAAATAATTTTTGTTAAGGCATCAGGGTGGCATGGTGGTTAACCACTGCTGCCTCACAGCGCCAGAGACTTGGGTTCGATAGCGGCCTTGGATGATTGTCTGTATGGAGTTTGCACATTCTCCCTGTGGATTTCTTCTTCCCACAGTCTAAAGATGTGGTTAAGTAGATTAGCCTTGCTAAATCACCCCTTAGTATCCAAACTTGTGCAGATTCTGTGGCTTGGCCATGCTAAAATTGCCCCTTGGGGTTCAAAGGTATGCAGGTTAGGTGCGGTTATGAAGATAACGTGGCTAAGTGCGAGGTTATTCATTCTGGTCAGAAAAATGAAAAGGCAACTTTTTATCAAAATACAGAGTAATTTCAGAGTACTTCTGTGCAGAGGGACCATGCATGGATCGCAGGTAAAGGAGGTAATAAGGAATGCAAATGGAATGTTGGCCTTTATCGCTAAAGGAGTACAGAATAAAAGTTGCTACAACCGTACAAAGCTTTGGTGAGACCGCACCAGGAGTACGGTGTACAGTTTTGGTCTCCTTATTTGAGGAAGGATGTCGTTGCATTAAAGATGGTTCAGAGGAGGTTCAATGAGATGAAGGGTTTGTCTTATGAAGAGATTGAGCAGTTTTGACATATACATTGTCTTGAGTTTCAAAGAATGAGAGATCTAATTGAGAATTATAAGATGATAATGGGTATTGACATTGTATTGACAAAGTAGACATAGAGTCATGTTTCTAGTGAGGAAATCTAGAGCGAGGTCATAGTTTTAGGATTAGGGAAGCAGCTTTAAAGCAGAGCTATGGGGAAATTACTTCTCTCAAAAGGGTTGTGAATCTGAGAATCAGAGTGCAAAGTGCAGTGGATGCTGGGACATCAAGTATATTTGAGGATATGGACAGATTTTTAATTAATGGGCTATGGAGAATGGGCAGGAAAGTGGAGTTGAGGCCGAAAGGAGATTCACATTGATCATATTGAATGGTGGATCAGTCTCGAGGGGCAGAATTTGCCTACTCCTGCTCCTAATTCTTAGGATAGGCAGCACAAGTGGCTAGCACTGTGGCTTCACAGCGTCAGGGTCTCAGGTTCGATTCCCCGCTGGGTCACTGTCTGTGCGCAGTCTGCACGTTCTCCCCGCATCTGCGTGGGTTTCCTCCAGGTGCTCCGGTTTCCTCCCACAGTCCAAAGATGTGCAGGTTAGGAGGTTAGGTGGGATGGCCATGATAAATTGCCCTTAGTGACCAAAAAGGTTAGGGTGGAAGTGAGGGCTTAAGTGGGACAGTGCAGATTCGATGGGCTGAACGGCCTCCTGCTGCACTCCAGGGATTTTTTGATATGGCACCTTCTCAAATGTCCACGGGAAATCCAAGTTTTGTACATCCACCACGTCTGCTTTATCCAAAGCACATGTGGGCTCCTTCAAATATCACAGTCCAAAGATATGCAGGTTAGGCACATTGGCCATGCTAGATTGTCCCCCAGTGTCCAATAGTTAGATGGGGGTTACAGTGGTAGGGCGGGGGAGTAGGACGAGGTAGGCGCTCTGTCAAAGGGTTGGTTCAGACTTGATGGGCCAAATGGCCTCCTTCTGCACTGTAGATATTCTATGATTCTATGAAAGAACTCCAATAAATTGGTAAAACACGATTTTCCTTTCACAAAGACTCTGCCTGATTGCCTCGATTTTATGTACCTTGCCATGACACCTTTAACAATTGCTTCCAACAGCTCCCCTTTGACAGACGTTAAGTGAACTGGCCTATAATTTCCTGCTTTCTATCTCCCTCCCTTTTTAAATATTTGCTATTTTCCAATCTAATGGCACCTTCTCCAAATTCACAGGATTTTGGAAAATTTAAAATCAACACATCAACTCTCCGACTTGCCACTTCTTTTCAGATCCTAGGATGAAGTCCATTAGGACCCGCAGCTCCAACAATTTGCCACAGCCCACTTCCCACATGAGGAGAAGGAAATGAATAATTCAAACTTGAATCTGAATTTTCTCCTGAAACAAACGTATTTTAATAAAATAAATAATAAAATAAAAAATTAAGTTCTTCTTGAATTTTATTTCACAGCATAATGTGAGTCAATGGTTGATTTCTTTTTGAAATTTCGGGGTTCAAAACAGAAACATCCGTTTACTTTGAAATTAGTTATCTTCACAGTTCTTCAATTACTTCAATTGAGAATTTTCACAGGCTGTGTACAATTAATGATCTTTAACATCTTTCCTCAGGTGTTCTTACATTTTTATTTTCAGCATCAAAACCCAGGATGAAATCCAAGGAAAATAATTGGAATGTACCCCCCATCTCCACTCCTTACAAAATTGTAAAGTCAGGGGTGGAAAGTCCATTTGTATTTTGAACATCAATAAGTCTCAAAATAAATTGCAAAAGAGCAACAATGCACAGGTAATCTAAATTACAACCCACAATTATTTACAGCATTCACAGCTGTTACACTTTGATATTGTCAATGGCAGTTCCAAAAGTCCACGATGACAAAATATAAGTAATATATTTTAGCAGTAAAATACATTTATAATATTTGAATGAATTCTATTACACAATGTTGCTGACTGAAATTCATGTTTTAGTAGCATATAATATCATGAGGAATAAATATTTTGAAGCCTGACTGATCAATTAAATTCTTCATATTAATATAATATGCTGAAAACAATATATTTCTATTGTTCTTAAGCTTAAAAAAAAAGATTGTCAACATTTTGAATTAAAAATTGGATTGACTGTTTTGGAGCTGTGCTCCAATAACTTATTTATAATTCCACTATGTTTAAGCATAATTTGGTGCTTGTTTTATTCTCCCAGCAAGCAAAACATACATTGAATCCTGCAAAAACTACTTGACTAACTATGCTTCCAGGTTATGCAATTTAGGTAACTTTGTTTAAAAATAAATTGGATTATCCTTTTTAATGTGCTTGATACCCTTTTTAACTGTGTAGTTTGTCAGCATTTTTATTACTATTTGCAAGCCAAGTGAAAGCAGACACATGTGAACTAGACGAAATACACAGTAAATACAAAATTTCACAGTAAATGTCAAATCATGCAATGTTAAAGTCAACTTCCTGCACATGAAGCATTACCATTGCCATACTCTTATTATACTTGGTTGCAAATTTTTGTACATTTATCATGTTTACATTAATAATGGAAACTTGATACATTGTCATTGCACCCTCCTACCACAGGTGGTGTTGTAGCCATCAGCTCTGGGTTGCCCAGCTCCTCCTGCTGTACTGCAGAGAAAGTTCTCCATTCCATTTAACTCTACTTCCTTGCTTTTGGAGCTTCCCTAAATTTTGCCACTGAAATTATAGTAGCGTATAAAACTAGAAATAAATGCATGACTTTAAAATGGGGATGAACATGTGGAGTTTGCACATTCTCCCCATTTCTGCATGGGTCTCACCCCACAACCCAAAAAGATGAGCAGGGTAGGTTAATTGACCACGCTAAATTGACCTATATTGGGGGGTAAAATTGTGTACATAAATGGAGATGAAATTGCATCCATGGTCCATTTTTAAAAAAAAACATTCACAGGAGCTGGCAAGGCTGACATTTATTGTCCAAGCATAATTGCCCTAGTATAGAACATGGAGTAAGACACTTTGATTTCAAGGGAGTGATTTGCTTGGCCATTTCAGAGGGCAGTTAAGAGTCACAACATTACTGTGGTCTGAAGTCATATATGGGCTTGACAAGGTAAGGACGGCAGATTTCCTCCCGAAAGGATGCAAGCGAACTGAAGGCGGTGTGGTAGTTTTATGATCAATGACTGATCAATGACCATGACTGATAATGAATTTATTAATTGAGCTTAACTGATAGGATTTGAACTCATAACTCAAGACATTTATTTGTGCAGGCCTTTCGTCACCAGTCCACTATCATAACCCAATGTCGGGGCAGCAGGGTAGCATGGTGGTTAGCATAAATGCTTCACAGCTCCAGGGTCCCAGGTTCGATTCCCGGCTGGGTCACTGTCTGTGTGGAGTCTGCACGTCCTCCCCCTGTGTGCGTGGGTTTCCTCCGGGTGCTCCGGTTTCCTCCCACAGTCCAAAGATGTGCGGGTTAGGTGGATTGGCCATGCTAAATTGCCCGTAGTGTCCTAATAAAAGTAAGGTTAAGGGGGGGGTTGTTGGGTTACGGGTATAGGGTGGATACGTGGGTTTGAGTAGGGTGATCATGGCTCGGCACAACATTGAGGGCCGAAGGGCCTGTTCTGTGCTGTACTGTTCTATGTTCTATGTAACCATATCCAAATATATCATTCAATTTTCCCACTGACAAACTATCTATCCCTGCTTCACACAGACTCCCATATGCAACACACAGATGATGAACGAGTACATTAAAATTCTTCAAGACATTGTATTCTATGGGCATCTTACGTGTAATACCTACTCAAATCAAGAACGCCAAACAGTTATTCTTCCTCTGTGGGTGGTGCCAACCCACTCTTTTCAGATTAAACCTTGAACTTTTCACCCCTAGCCATCAAACTCAAAAACTTCAAAAAGGTATATATTGACGCTCCTGTTCACTTCGAATTTCTCCCATTGTAACTTAAATGATTAGTCAAATTGATTTTACCCACGCCCAGAGTTCCCCGTCAGGCTTCAATAATAAATAAATGTGAATCTCACATTTTCGGTGAAGTAGATGAAAAATAATTCCCTGACCATCCAAAGTGAGAGTGCCAAATAACTTTTATTTCTTTGTTCTGTGTATGCTTTTCACTGAGTTTGAAATGCCTGTTTTTTCTGTGCCTGCAAGAGTGAATAAGTGAGCCATGCACTTTCCATAATATGACCAAAATGGTAAGTTTAGCACACTGGGCTAAATAGCTGGCTTTTAAAGCAAACTAAGGCAGACCAGCAGCACAGTTCCTTTCCCATACCGGCCTCACCGCCTACTTGTGACAATAAGCGATTTTCATTTCATTTTGCTGGCCCTCCAATTCACAACGTGTCAGTGTTGGGCTTCTTTCTCCTTCTGCCAGAGTGACTGTACAGTAAATAAATCTGCCGGCACCTGCTGGCAATTTGCCAAGATCCTAAATACAATACTTTGGCCCTGTTTTCATGGGTCTTTTCTCTATTAAGATTATAATTTTGCAAAGAATTTGTATTTTCTACCCAGATGAGATTATAAACTGCTAGTTACTCGAGATTGTGCAAACTATGTTAATAAATACTTCTATTGTTTTTACAGTTCAGGAACACTCATCCTCACTTAAAACATAAATGGCCCAGATTTGTATGG
The DNA here is from genome assembly GCF_902713615.1 of Scyliorhinus canicula. Lineage (NCBI taxonomy): Eukaryota > Metazoa > Chordata > Chondrichthyes > Carcharhiniformes > Scyliorhinidae > Scyliorhinus > Scyliorhinus canicula. Next base: position 95,077,520 of record NC_052149.1, read on the forward strand.
AAAGATATCCGCATCTGAACAGCATAAACTGTTCGAAATGCAACAGCTTATAGCGAGGATGAGATGGGCCAAGAAATGAAAATCATAAATTGCAGGACAACTCCAAAGGATTTGAAACGCTCTCCCATTAGCTTTGGGAAAACAGCATTTTCCAATTAATCTCCAGATGTTTTTCATGAAATTGCACATTAATTGTCTCTAAGTTTGGTGCATCATTTCTTCATGTTGTGAGCCATTTTAGCAGATTTTAAAAAGACAAAATCTTGTATTTTTATTCTTACTTCTCCTTTGTTTTTTTTCTCTCCCTCTATTTCTCTCCCCCAACTCTAGTTTATACTTCCTTTTCAATCCTTCCTCTACTTTTATCTGAATCCTTAAATATTAGTGGTTAAGGAGATTAACCTATTTGTTCCATTGTTCTCAAGGATCCTAGAGGCTGTATTACTTTGTCATAGAATGTTAAATAATTGTGTCATCAGTGTGGCCACCTAAAATGGCCACCCGCAAAAAGTGATGGGAAATGTGGCTAATCTGGGACATAGACAGGCTGCAGCCCGCAAATATACAAACTGCAGCCCAGACTTTATGCAGAAACTCACACCGGCAAAAGGCTATTTTGGAGATCTTCCCGGGACAATGAACTCCAAGTAGAAACTAACAATAAGTGGCAGACTGAGCAGCGCCTGCTTTCCTTATTTGGGAGGGCCTCCGTTCCTTGGACACTAATGGCCATGGCTGACCAGGACCCGCCCAGCCATTAAGGTGTCCGCCCCTAATTGGTCAGGATCAATTAGGGTGATCAAGACCCTATTAATCCATTGGACCTTCACCTGGGACTGCCCAAAAGGGCACGAAAGATAAGAGGATAAAAGGAACTGCGCAGGCCATCGCTTGCTCTCTTTCGACTGCAGCACGACAGCTACCAAGTTTAAGGGCCCACTCCATCCACCAACAACTTGTGTGATTATTTTCCCATTGTATACGGTTAAATACACTGGTTATAAAAGAGCAACATATTTCTGGAGCCTCTGGTGGGATTCGATTAAAAGTAACTTTGTTACTCTGAAGGATCCCACAAAATATATTAATTAGTTTAAAATCAAAAACAACTGGTGTGAACTCCGTATTGGATAAATCATCGAATTTTGGAGTGTGCACTTACCCCATGCAAATCAAACAGAGCAGGATAGGGTAAACTGCAAATTTGCATGCAAATTCAAGGACATTGGGCTGGAAAAAACCACAAGCCATACCCGCTGCCCAATCGACTCCCCATCCCCTTATTCCAAAAGTAAAAGGAAATGGCAGCTCAGTTGATAGAGAGGAAGATGAACCCGCAACAGACAAAAACAGAGATAGCCGATGTGAAAGAGAATGTGTTAACGAAATATCTAAAAGGGAAAGACTGGCCCTTGTGGTCAGATTTCTGCGCGAACACCGAGTCAGGTCCTGGGAAGATTGGACAAACTTGGTGGGAAGACTCAAGTCAGATATATCAAAAACGTGTGCCGAAGTACAAAAAGCCACTGGCTGTAGTGCGCTGCTTGGCGCAATTGCTAGGAACCGAGGAGGTCCTAGAGACCGTCTGTGGACAATTATTAAAGGAAAAGGAGGAAACTTAGAAACTAAGAGGAACACCTGGGAAAACTAGCTGACAAGGACAGGGAAATCGCAGATCTTAAACGCGCCCACCAGGCCAGCATAATACACCTTATTACAGGGGTGGGCAAACTTTTCCGTGCAAGGGCCACATTCAGAAATTCACAATTTTAAAGGGCCGCATAGTATATTAAGTAAAATAATTACTTCACCCGGTTATGATTCTGGGCGCCTCATATAGAACATAGAACATAGAACAGTACAGCACAGAACAGGCCCTTCGGCCCTCAATGATCACCCTACTCAAACCCACGTATCCACCCTATACCCATAACCCAACAACCCCACCCCTTAACCTTACTTTTTATTAGGACACTACGGGCAATTTAGCATGGCCAATCCACCTAACCCGCACATCTTTGGACTGTGGGAGGAAACCGGAGCACCCGGAGGAAACCCACGCACACAGGGGGAGGACGTGCAGACTCCACACAGACAGTGACCCAGCCGGGAATCGAACCTGGGACCCTGGAGCTGTGAAGCATTTATGCTAACCATAGAACAGCACAGAACAGGCCCTTCGGCCCTCGACGTTGTGCCGAGCAATGATCACCCTACTCAAGTCAACGTATCCACCCTATACCAGTAAGTAACCCAACAGCCCCCCCATTAACCTTTAAAAAAATAATAAAAAATAAAAAAATTAAAAAATTAAAAAAAAATTTTTTTTTTTAATGACTTGGTGGGCCGCATAAAGACCTTTGGCGGGCCGCATGCGGCCCCGCAGGCCGTAGTTTGCCCACCCCTGCCTTATTAGTTTTCAGACTCATTAAGGAAAAGCGTATCAAGACACACAATGTGTGTCTCAATAAGAGAGGAGGCCGAACATAGGGTCACTCAGCTAGAGCCAAAACATTCTCATTTACAGGCAGCCTTAAAAGCACTCCACCAATCCACCAAGGAGCAAAGGCAGGCTAGCGCTGACCATACTAAATGCCAGCACAAAATGAACAGGTTAAAATCATTACTCTCAGTTCAAGGGGGATTTTGTGTACTTTCGGGACAGTCGAGACAGAGGAAGAAGAGATGGCGGATTGGAAAGCTCTAAAATGTATGTCATCCGAACTGAGAGTCAAGAGCAACCACCACCACCCAGAGTAATAAATGCACCAGCTGCACCCACAACACTGGTTGTTCAAGTTACACCAACTGCCCCATCCCAGACCACAGTAATTGTTGAGACCGTCCCAGTGCCCATGAATCCGGTCACTATAGAAAGAAGGATAGGGAATATCTTGGGTCCCACTATCACCTACACCACCCTGCTCACAGTGACCCAGCTGAACGATGCATGCCACAAAATTACTATCTTTGAAACCACTGCTGATCAACACTGCTTTTTCGAAGAGATTTGGCAGCAAAAGATCATGTACTGGTTAGATGAGAGAGAGGAAGTTAAATTAATAGTTATGTACCTTAGTCAATCTTGGCGATGCCCTGGGATTTATACCTCATTGTACCAAGTACCAAGGTTTACATGCACCTGCTGCTAAATGGGCCATTTGAGCCCCTTGTTTTAAGATTTATGATGAAATATTGTGTAATGTAAAGCTGCTGCTTTAAATCTCTGTATTGTAAATAAGTTTGAATGTGTAAGCAAGCAGCATAAGATTAATTTAATAATAAATTGCATTTGATGATGGACTGCATTTGATGATGGACTGTACGGTAGCATTGTGGATAGTACAATCGCTTCACAGCTCCAGGGTCCCAAGTTCGATTCCGGCTTGGGTCACTGTCTGTGCGGAGTCTGCACAAACTCCCAGTGTGTGCGTGGGTTTCCTCCGGGTGCTCCGGTTTCCTCCCACAGTCCAAAGATGTGCAGGTTAGGTGGATTGGCCATGATAAATTGCCCTTAGTTTCCAAAATTGCCCTTAGTGTTGGGTGGGGTTACTGGGTTATGGGGATAGGGTGGAGGTGTTGACCTTGGGTAAGGTGCTCTTTCCAAGAGCCGGTGCAGACTCGATGGGCTGAATGGCCTCCTTCTGCACTGCATTTGATGATGGACTGCATTTGATGATGAATTTAGGTAATATTATGTAATGTATTTTGACTAAAGTAGAGTAGGGCCTTCATTAACCAACAGGTGACTGGGGATGCAGGGCAGGTATTGGTCTGTGTCTGTGATCCACCACGCTTAGTGTTCAAGATCAAGAGGATGGATATGTAGCCATCTAAAATGGCCACCCGCAAAGAGTGATGGGAAATGTGGCCAAGTTTGGATACAGACAGGCTGAAGCCTGCAAATATACAAACCACAGCCCAGACTTTATGCAGAAACTCACACCTGCAAAAGACTATTTGGAGGTTATCCCGGGACAATGGGCTCCGGGTAGAAACTAACAACAAGTGGCAGACTCAGCGGCGCCTGCTTTCCTTATTTGGGAGAGCCTATGTGCCTTGGACACAAACGGCCATGGCTGACCCGCCCAGCCATCAAGGTGTCCACCCCTAATTGGTCAGGATCGATTAGGGTGATCGAGACCCTATCGATCCATTGGACCTTCAACCGCTCAAAAGGGAACGAATTGCTCGCTCTCTTTCGACTGCAGCACGACAGCTACCAACACCAGCTAAGTTCAAGAGCCCATGCCAACCACCAAAGGACGACAACCGAACACAGATTACCGGCAAGAACTGCAGCCTCCGCCAGATGACTGGAACCAGATGAGGCCTTATCTACTCTGGATCTTCCGGTCACCAGGAAGTTAAGTCAAGGTCATTTTAGAATGCTAGTAATGTATTTTGACTAAAGTAGAGTAGGGCCTTCATTAACCAACAGGTGACTGGGGATGCAGGGCAGGTATTGGTCTGTGTCTGTGATCCACCACGCTTCGTGTTCAATGTGCATGACGTGTGATTAATTAAGTAAACAGTCTTACGTGTGTGTCAAATAAAGTATTATTGTACTAAACAACTTGTGTGAGCATTTGTCCATCGGATATAGGTTAAACACACTGTGGTTATAAAAGAGCAACATCAGCTTGCACTTCCAACAACTTTGTGGGCAAAAATGTTAAACCCGAAACATGCACCGTCTATCAAATGACCTGCTGGGAGATGCCTAATTCCAGCAAAATTTTGGTCTGTATGCATTTTCACAGTGGTTTGAAGTATAATACTTAAAGACATAAAGACCTTTCTGAACTCTGGCATTTTACAGTCCTTTGCTCATTAAGTAATGTGGTCCTGTCTCTCGTATTTTCAAACTTGTTGATTACTTGTTGTTTAAATATATCAACTGCGACTTCGTACTCCATGCCAGGCCTTTAAATACTTTCTGTCGTCAGTGGAGTCTGCTTTATGCTTTCCCTCGCCGTCACTACAACTCACTCTGCTTTTGGTTTCCTTTCTGAAATCAGGGTCTCCGTTTGCTTAATTTTTAATAAGTAGACAGATTTAATTGTAATTCTGTGTGACGTGGTGGAAATTTTTTTTTAATTAAGTCGTCTGCAAGTACTTTCTGGGTTTATATTTGTGCATGAGAGAGTTTAGCTATGATCCAGCATTTTCTTTCTCCTGACAAAAATTTTGTTCCCATTCTGCAGGAATGTTCAATTGTGACAGTTACTTGGTGGCTAAGTGAATGGAATACTTATTTCATAGTATTTGAAGTTCAACAACTTCATTCCTGTTAATCTGAAGAGTGGGATCTTCTTTCATCTAGCGCTTTCAAGGACGATTGTCACATTCTTTGGGAATGTGAAATCTCACAATTCCACGATCTTTGAGTACATCAACTCAGGAAATGTTCCACGTGTATATTCATATCCAAGTGTCCAGTGACATGCCCCACATCAATTTAGGTGATTTGTATTGACATATCCCAAAGGCATTATCCCAAATAATGCACAGGGTATTTTTCCTGTGTTAAGTTGTGATTCTGTCCTATGAAGTTCTCAAATTTCCCACTCCCCTTACTTCTGAAGCTACAATTCAACAGACAATGGTATTCCTCTGGTAATCTTACATACCATAACTTGGTTTTAGGTGGCCCAACCACATTAACGTTGTGATACACAATATGCTCCCACCACCACCTACAGATGCAATATCTTAGGAATGTTTCCGCCAAAGATAGTTTTTAAAATTTGCTTTCCCGGTACTTCAAAGCAACAAAAACACGGTCATATGATTATCCTCCTTGTACTCGGTGTCCAAATCAACATATATTATAGCCTCCTAACATATGAAATGGTGGTGCTGTGGTTATGATACTGGTCTAATAATCCAAAGAACAGATGTTAAAATCACAACATGATAGTTGAAAAATTTCAATTGGAGAAAAAAATTGTTATCTCGATTGCCCAAGTACCCAACTGGTTCACTAATGGTCTTTATGGAACAAAGCCATACACGACTTCAGTCCCACATTACCACAGTTGACTCTTAATCCTCTCAAATGGTCTTGCAAGCCACCAAGTTGTATGAAACTGCTACAATTAATATATCTCCTTCACACTTAGCACAGCAGATGGCATTCCTTTGATATTTTTATATACACCAACATTGCAACAGGTTTCCCATTAATGCTACGATGTAGCGATACGCTCTCACCACACCTACAGATACATGACCTTAGCAATAAATGCCGGACTTGAAACAACATGCTGATCCCAAGAACAATGTTATTTTTAAACTGATTTTTTTTTTGTCACTCCTTCCTTAATATCACCCAGTCACACGTTCTCCATTTACCTGGTTTTCTTTGCGACCTTGAAGTCCTAAGTGTTCCTCTGAGATAAAATTACCTTTCTACATGTGACTCTACTCAATGGACAAAGTTATTCGGCAAGGGCAAAAACATAATGTTGCACAGAAGTTTGAGCTGTTCGAGTTTAGTTTCAGAATTTTAGGACAAGTGGCAAACAACTTTCAGAATTCCAGAACTATGCTCTTATATCTGAAAATTATTGCACAAAAGGACAGTGCTAAAAGTGAAAAATATTGTTCCTGCATACAATTAAGCCAATTTTAATTTGGAAGAAAAGAGGAGCAATAAATTAAAATCACAAGACTGAATTCTAAAAATACTGACCTGCAACCCGTTCAGGAAGTAGATTCTCAGATATTGCTTGATTAAATATGAACAGGGGCTAATGATAACTTATCAATGCACGAAGGCGAATAATAGCTCAGGAATGCCACCAATTAAGAGAATACATTTCCTGAAAATAACTTCAAGTCAATGTCCCAAAGATAAGACATGGAAAAATAACTTGTTTTGAAGTACTGCATGCTTACAACATTTTAAAGATTGATATATGTTCCATTATATTATATAACAGAAAGTACACACACACACACACACACACACACACACACACACACACACACACACACACACACACACACATTAAAATACCCATAAAATGGCTCCACATCGGAAATTCAAAGTTACGAAGTCCATCGAAAAACGGGTTGTTGAAGCAAATGCATTAATGCAAGAATGACAATTGGGGGGGGAATATGTATTTAAAAATTTCAGAATTTGGATTTATTTGCTATTACACCAGCCTTATACTGGAATAGGATCCATCACAAATTCATAGAAATATTATTTGTTGTTCACTCCTGAACACAATTAATGTACCACCACTCTTCCCCAATGGCATTCCATCACCAAGCTAAACAGCATGTTCCAGCACACCGGCAAAGGTGTTTTGCCAAAAATGCATTTTAATTACATTTTGTGTATTGTAAGGTTATGTGGCACCAACCATTGTAATATCATGTTGAAATTCTATCAGGCTTGGCTCAGTGACAGTTCTCTCACCTCAAGAGATATGGTCACAGGTACAAGCTCCATTCCAGAGACATTGTCACATGAATAAGGCGATTCCTTCAGTGTAATACCAAGGGAAAGCTGCATTATTTCGGATGGGACATAAAACTGATCCCCCATCACTCAGGTGAGCATAAAAGATCGCAGATTCAAAGACACGCACAAAGGTCTCCACAGTCACTGTTTCGCTCTCAACCAATTATTACTAAACAGGACATCCAATCACTATTGCATTACGTACCGAGGTTACAAAAGGAATTCTATACATGGAAGTTCTTTTTAAACCATTTTACATAAGAAACAAACCATTTCAGCAACAAATTGAATACAATAGTTTTTAATGCCGTTTAGAAATGGTGCCTGTGCACATCATTTTCCCCGAGTCTGCTTGGGTTTCACTCCCAAAACTCAAAGATGTGCAGGTTTGGTGGATTAGGTGGGACACTAAATTGTCCCTTAATTGGAAAAAATAATCGGGTACTCTAAATTTAAACAAAAAAGAAATAGTACCTGTTGTGGTGGCTGTTCATCCATAATAAAGTAGAAGTAGGATCCTTTCACCTAAGATATTAAATGCAGCAAGTTTATTGACATTGCATGATTATCACATACATAAACCTTTGGATTTTCCTCAGAGCATTAATTACAAACTTTTTAGCTTATTACACTATTCAAATCCAGAGATGTTTAGGACCACTTAGCTTTATCCTGTAATTAAAAGTAAATTTCACCTTTGTAACTTAGTTAATGAATGCTACCAAACCATATATGTGCTCGAACAAAAGTAGCACTAATTTAAACATTCATATTTCCAATAGATTGACAGAGACCAAGATGTTGGCCCACTCGATAGCATAAGAGTTCAAAGGTTTTGGATTAAAATTCCAATGCAGATATAAACAATATCATCCCGGCTGATATTTCAGTGATGAAGGAGTACCACACTGTTTAAGACGCAACCTTTCAAATGGCATTTTAAACCAAGGTCCCGCTGACTTATTTACTCAGGTGGATGTAAAAGATCACCATGGTATCATACAATTTAAAGCAGGAGGAATTTTTCTGCAGCTCGGGCCAACATTCTTTTCAGCACCACCTGAAAATAAAAGCCTCTGATCTTGTATTTGAGGAATCTTGCTGTATAGGAATTGAGTAGTGTGTTGGCCATACAATAATGACCATTACAATATAGGACGTATGGCAGCCAACCTATGCACAGCAAGCTCCCACAAATATCTGCCCCAATTCCCTTTAGACTTTAGATGACAAAAATCTTATCAATCTCAATTTAAAATGAATCAATCCAGCATCAAATGTTGCTTGCAGAAGAGTCAAAAAGGGTGGCCTTTTTAAAAAATCTCAATCTCATGTGTATTCTGACCAAAAAGGTAAGTTCTTGGCTCATTGTCTTCTCCATGTCTTTCTACCTGTGCCAGGTCTTTGCTCTGTGTGCTACTCAGAAAATGTTCTGTTTTATTTTTTTACTTCTTTAAAACAAAATCCACAGTTGGGTATTGTGTCATGGGAGTGCCCTTTAAGGTTTTTGTCTTACCACACGGCTTCAGTGATGTCATTTTGTGGGTGGAGCTGAGCTGTGGCTGAGATTTTTTTCAGTTAAATAAAAAACCCATTGATTATAGAAACCTGCTTTGGTAACTTAAAACAGATATAGTTTGCTTTCCGGAATTAGTTAAATCTGCTGGTGAGACGGGATCCGAATCTCAGGGTGAGCCAGTCTTATTCAAGTGACAATGCAGAGTGCTGGGCCACGCCCTTAAAAAGGACTTTTTGGTTTATGGGATTTTCTTTTTGAATTGGAACAGTTAAGGGAGAATTCATGAAGTGTTTTGCATAAATTACTGTAGCTGTGTGGTGTCTTTATGTTTGTAACTGATAAAAATTATTGCTGTGTGATATATATATATATATATATGTTAACTAAGTTCTTAGAATAAAGCTTGTTTTGATTAAAGTATCTAGGAAGGCTGAATACTCACACCTGAAGGGAAGACTCTTATGCTCATCCTAGCCAAACTCAACATAACGTTTGTAGGTCAGGTGGACTTTATAATATACTTCGGAGTTTCTAAACTCTGGCCCATAATAATTGGGAACAAAAATGCTATCCTGATCAGCAAGTCGTCACTGGACAGCTATTCATCTTTGACCTGCAGCCTCATGATTGACCAAAGCAGGTATTTCGATTAGTACTTTTGTTGAAATGAACAAACCATATCTTAGTTTAAACTTCTGACCTCTGATTTTCATTGCCTTTTGTTATGTTGCAAACGTTTTGCTGGATGGTAAACTCTCGCCCAGAACTTCCAATCTCCAGACAGTTGTACCCGGGAGGTATCCCAGAAAATACGCTGAGGGACTTCATGGAGGTCCCGCCATGTATGGACTGCACTGTAGCTGCTTGGGAAGTTTAAACTTCTGATGTACATTACACTGGTAACCATCCAAAACTCTAATCTAAATCAGAAATATTGGATGGTTCAGACTCTCTTAGCAGAATAGTTACCATGGAAAAAATAGAAGGATTAATATCGCTAACTCCTGGCTAACAGTCACTCCCCTCCCAAATCACCCACTTACTTTCACCTTGGCTTCTCAAAGTCCATTTAAAAACAGAGACCCTTAAACTCAAATAAAAACAAAAGATGCTGGCAAACTCAGCAGGTCTGGCTGATTCTGAATTAATGTTTTGAGTCCATGACACAGCTATTACGCTATTAAGACCCTGAAACCTACCTGGTTTAAGGCAACTCCTGCCATAAAAAGGGCTTCACTTCCCCAACGCTACTGCCCTGCATTGAAGGACCCGGGAACCAGGTATGCTACACATTTCTCACCAGGTCCACGTGAAGAGGTGAGAAACATGCATCTCAAAGCCTGGTTAATTAAAAAGTAGAGCAGCATTCCCATTGTGACTGTCACCCCTCAGAAGTTCTGGATTTTTGCTCATGAAATGATGGACCAAAACTAGAGCTCTGAATGCTTACCTCTGCTGGATACTGTGCTGGATGATCTAAAGATGGTGCAGATCCACTGCTGTAGCAACTCTCCAGTAATCACCTCTGCGAATTTGTTTCTTTACATGACGTCTTGATTGAAGACCAGCATTCTGCTGTGAAAACGGAGATGGCAATCCAGATTTTAATACAATCACTGGTTCTGCTCATAATTTTACAAGTTAAAAGAAAAATAATTCAAATAGTTCAGATAAGTTAGTTCAAAATTTGATCCTGCAGCACCGAACTTTCAAAATGGCACCCACAATGGGTGAGCAGACTTCCGCCACTACGGCGAGCTATGTTAATGCACATCTTGCAGCCAGCAACTACCAGAAGAATGCGGACTAGTCAGAGTATGATATCAATCGGCATGGATATCATTGGGATTGAACACTCCAGCTGACACCCCCAACACTGCTATTTGAAGGGATCATCAATTCCATTCAGGTTAGCTGATGATTGATTTCTCCTGGCCCTTTCCTGTCATTATTCAAGTATTTCCAGAGACGTCTACAAAGCACAGTGCAGCACGTGCTAAAATATCTAGTCCTAGCTTCAGGAATTCTGCACAAACCACTTGCTCCCAGGCATAAGTGCAGTAGGCTGCATCTTCCTGGACAACAGTCTGAGCAGAAATGGCACAGAGCAAGGCAAGCTACTAGAATTGGAGGGGGTGGAGGCCAGGGTGCAAATTTGACTGCTTCAAACTTGGTGAGGAAGAATGTATCAGATGTCACTGAGGTCATGACTGAAATCTGCCACCTGTTGAAGCCTCAAGTAGGACAAAGATGACATTGCTGGTAACTATGAAGTGACCATAGCTACATGCCAGTAATATCACTTGGCTGCAAAGCAATATTTGCAAAATCTCCTGGCTCACCATTCACTGTTACATTGAGATCACCAATGCCCTGCATTTCAAGCAAACTGAATACATCACTCACATTTGCCAGAGGGAATCAGATGAAGTAACATTGCAGGCTTCCCAGTGATGCAGGGTTCTATTCACTACAGAGTGCTTTACTAATACCCCATTGAACTCAATATACCACAATCAGAAAGGATTCCACCCCCTCAATGTTGATACGCGTATCACAGTCCAGATCCTTGGCAACAATCATGATGCCTTCAATTTGTGACAATCTGCTGTACCATATTAAGCACCATGACAATGCAAAAGGGGTGAATGGGCAAAGGAACAATTCACTGGTCAAATGGCTCACGATGTCAGTGCAGAACTCACACACATGGGTCAGCATGCATATAACAAAAGCCAAGCGAAGTGTGACAGAGCAGACCACTGAGGTGCATAAACAATGTTTCCCCTTCTTGGATAACACTGCAGCAGCAACGCAGCACTCATGAGAGAACATAGAACTGTACATCACAGTACAGGCCTTTCGGCCCACAATGTTGTGCCGAACTTGTCTGAAACTAAGATCAAATCAACCTACTCACAATCATTCCAGTGCACTCCATATGCTTATCCCATAACCGCTTGAAAGTTCCCAAAGTGTCCGACTCCATTACCATAGCTGGGAGTACGTTCCACGCCCCAATCACTCCGAGTAAAGAAGAAGAGATCTATGGACATGAACTCCGAGATCTCTCTGCTACTCCACATTCTTCAGAACCCTGCCGTTAACCCTGTAATCCGCATTCAAATTTGTCCTACAAAAATGAATCACCTCACACTTACCAGGGTTAAACTCCATCTGCCACTTTTCTGCCCAGCTCTGCATCCTATCAATGTCTCTTTGCAGCCTACAACAGCCTTCCACATTATCCACTACTCCACCAATCTTAGTGGAACGTGTTAAGAGTGTATACAGCAACCAGCCAAGAGGGAAGCAACTATCCCCCTTTCTAACTGGACTGCCCATATTGCTTTGAGGTGCCACACACCCCTTTACGCACTAATATCCACAGTTATAATACAAACAAAGTGTCATAATATACACCAGTATATCATGATGCAGACACATACTGATGGACATACACTAGGACCAATCAACATACACAAACACCGCAGCCAATCACCAGTTAGAACACACGCACTATAAAGACAGAGGGAATCACTTTTCCCGCTCATTCTGGATGCTGCCTCTCACAAGCACAAGAGCTCATCAAGTACAGTACAGACACACACCACGTGCTGAGTGATTCAACTGGTTCGGACAGGCACAGGTCTCTAGTTAAACTAGCATTGTGTAAACCCACAGTTGTAGTATGTCTAGTTAGTATTTTACAAGAGTTAATTAAATAGTGTTGAACCTTCTTCAGTGTTGGTGGCAGATGTCTGCTTCAGAAGTCCACAGTGCCCAACACTTCACAAAGAACAAAGAAAATTACAGCACAGCAACAGGCCCTTTGGCCCTCCCAGCCTGCGCCGATCCAGATCCTTTATCTAAACCTGTCGCCTATTTTCCAAGGATCTACTTCTCTGTTCCCCGCCCGTTCATATATCTGTCTAGATGCATCTTAAATGATGCTGTCGTGTCTGCCTCTCCCACCTCCGCTGGCAAAGTGTTCCAGGTAACCACCACCCTCTGCATAAAAAATTTTCCACATACATCTCCCTTAAACTTTCCCCCTCTCACCTTGAAATCGTGACCCCCCCTTGTAATTGACACCCCCCACTCTTGGAAAAAGCTTGTTGCTATCCACCCTGTCCATACCTCTCATAATTTTGTAGACCTTAATCAGATCCCCCCTCAACCTCCGTCTTTCCAACGAAAACAATCCTAATCTACTCAACCTTTCTTCATAGCTAGCACCCTCCATACCAGGCAACATCCTGGTGAACCTCCTCTGCACCCTCTCCAAGGCATCCACATCCTTCTGCTAATGTGGCGACCAGAACTGCACGCAGTATTCCAAATGTGGCCTAACCAAAGTCCTATACAACTGTAACATGACCTGCCAACTCTTGTACTCAATACCCCATCGGATGAAGGCAAGCATGCTGTATGCCTTCTTGACCACTATCGACCTGCGTTGCCACCTTCAGGGTACAATGGACCTGAACTCCCAGATCTCTCTGTGCATCAATTTTCCCCAGGACTCTTCCATTGACCTCATAGTTCGCTCCAGAATTGGATCTTCCAAAATGCATCACCTCGCATTTGCCTGGATTGAACTCCATCTGCCATGTCTCTGCCCAACTCTCCAATCTATCTATATTTTGCTGTATTCTCTGACAGTCCCCCTCGCTATCTGCAACTCCAACAATCTTGGTACCATCTGCAAACTTGCTAATCAGACCACCTATACCTTCGTCCAGATCATTTATGTAGATCACAAACAACAGTGGTCCAAGCACGGATCCCTGTGGAACACCACTGGTCACCTTTCTCCATTCTGAGACACTCCCTTCCACCACTACTCTGTCTCCTATTGCCCAGCCAGTTCTTTATCCATCTGGCTAGTATACCCTGAAACCCATGCGACTTCACTTTTTCCATCAACCTGCCATGTATATGACATCTACAGCCCTTCCCTCATCAATTAACTTTGTCACTTCCTCAAAGAATTCTATCAGGTTTGTAAGACATGACCTTCCCTGCACAAAACCATGCTGCCTATCACTGATAAAGTCTATTTTCTTCCAAATGTGAAGAGATCCTATCCCTCAGTATCTTCTCAAACAGTTTGCCGACCACGGACGTCAAGCTCACAGGTCTATAATTCCCAGGATTTTTCCTGCTACCCTTCTTAAACAAAGGGATAACATTAGCAATTCTCCAGTCGTCCTGGACCTCACCCGTGCTCAAGGATGCTGCAAAGATGCTGCAAATATATCTGTTTAGGCCCCAGCTATTTCGTCCCTCGCTTCCCTCAGTAACCTGCGATAGATCCCATCCGGACCTGGCGACTTGTCCACCTTAATGCCTTATAGAATACCCAAAAGTTTCCCCTTCCTTATGCCGACTTGACCTCGAGTATTTAAACATCCATCCCTAACCTCAACATCCGTCATGTCCCTCTCCTTGGTGAATATCGATGCAAAGTACTCATTAATAATCTCACCCATTTCCTCTGACTCCACGCATAAATTCCCTCTTTTGTCTGTGAGTGGGCCAATCCTTTCTCTAGTTAACCTCTTGCTCCTTATATACGAATAAAAGGCTTAACCCTGTTAGCCAAAGATATTTCATGACCCCATTTAGCCCTCTTTATTGTGCATTTGAGATGTGTCCTACTTTCCCGATATTCCTCCAAAGCTTCATCAGTTTTAAGTTGCCTAGATCATATGTATGCTTTCTTTTTCATTTTAGCTAGTCTCACAATTCCACCCGCCATCCATGGTTCCCTAATCTTGCCATTTCTATCCCTCATTTTCACAGGGACATTTCTGTCCTGCACTCTAATCAACCTTTCCTTAAAAGACTCCCACATTTCAAATGTGGATTTACCCTTAAAATGGTGCTCCCAATCCACATTCCCTAGCTCCTGCCGAATTTTGTAAAACTTGGCCTTTCCCCAATTTAGCACTCTTCCTTTAGGACCACTCTCGTCTTTGTCCATGAGTATTATAAAACTTACGGAATTGTGATCGCTATTCCCAAAACAAAGAACAAAGAAAAGTTCAGCACAGGAACGGGTCCTTTGGCCCTCCAAGCCCGTGCCGACCATGCTGCCCGACTAAACTACAATCTTCTCCACTTCCTGGGTCTGTATCCCTCTATTCCCATCCTATTCATGTATTTATCAAGATGCCCCTTAAATGTCACTATCGTCCCTGCTTCCACCACCTCCTCCAGCAGCGAGTTCCAGACGCCCACTACCCTCTGTGTAAAAAAAAAAAACTTGCCTCGTACATCTACTCTAAACCTTGCCCCTCGCACCTTAAACCTATGCCCCCTAGTAATTGACCCCTCTACCCTGGGGAAAAGCCTCTGACTATCCACTCTGTCTATGCCCCTCATAATTTTGTAGACCTCTATCAGGGCGCCCCTCAACCTCCGTCGTTCCAGTGAGAACAAACCAAGTTTATTCAACCGCTCCTCATAGCTAATGCCCTCCATACCAGGCAACATCCTGGTAAAACTCTTCTGCACCCTCTCTAACGCCTCCATATCTTTCTGGTAGTGTGGCGACCAGAATTGAACACTATACTCCAAGTGTGGCCTAACTAAGGTTCTATATAGCTGCAACATGACTTGCCAATACTTATACTCAATGCCCCGGCCAATGAAGACAAGCATGCCGTATGCCTTCTTGACTACCTTCTCCACCTATGTTGCCCCTTTCAGTGACCTGTAGACCTGTACACCTAGATCTCTCGGACTTTCAATACTCTTGAGGGTTCTACCATTCACTGTATAAAAAGTAATCACCGACTGAAACGTCAACCACCTGGCCGGGATCATTCCCCAATACCAGGTCCAGTATGGCCCCTTCCCGAGTTGGACTATTTACATACTGCTCTAAAAACTCTCCTGGATGCTCCTTACAAATTCTGCTCCATCTACGCCTCCAACACTACATGAGTCCCATTCAATGTTGGGGAAGTTAAAATCTCCCATCACGACCACCCTATTGCTCCTACATTTTTCTATAATCTGTCCACATATTTGTACCTCGACTTCACGCTCGCTTTTGGGAGGCCTGTAGTAAAGTCCCGACAATGTTACTGCACCCTTCCTATATCTTAGCTGTACCCATGTTGCCTCAGTGCTTGAATCCTCCATAGTGCCCTCTTTGATCACAGCTGTGATATCATCTCTGACCAGTAATGCAACTCCTCCACCCCTTTTACCTCCCTCTCTATCACTCCTGAAGCATCTGTATCCTGGGATATTTAGTTGCCAATCTTACCCTTCCCTCAATCAAGTCTCAGGAATACAAATAACATCATATTCCCAGGTACTAATCCAAGCCCCAAGGCTATCTGCCTTACCTGCTACACTTCTCGCATTAAAACAAATGCACCTCAGACCACCTGTCCCTTTGCGTTCATCATCTCTTCCCTGTCTACTCTTCCCCTTAGTCACAACGAGTTTATTATCTAGTACTTTACTGGCTTTAGTTGCTGGCTCTTTACTGACCTTTAACTTCCTAATCTGGTTCCCATCCCCCTACCACATTAGTTTAAAACCTCCCCAACAGTGTTAGCAAGAGCACCCCCTAGGACGTGGGTTCCAGTCCTGCCCAAGTGTTGACCATCCGATTTTTAATGGTTCCACCGCCCCCAGAACCGGTTCCAATGTCCCAAAAATCTGAACCCCTCCCTCCTGCACCATCTCTCAAGCCACGTATTCATTCTGGCTATTCTAGAATTTCTACTCTGACTGTCTCGTGGCACTGTCTCTTGAGATTACTACCTTTGAGGTCCTACTTTTTAAACTTATCTCCTAACTCCCTAAATTCTGATTGTAGACCTCATCCCATGTTTTACCTATATGGTTGGTGCCTATATGCGCCACGACAACTGGCTGTTCACCTTCCCCCTTCAGCATGTCCTGCAGCTGATCTGAGACATCCCTGACCCGTGCACCCAGGGGGCAACATACCATTCGGGAGTCTCGTTTTCGACCACAGAAACGCCTGTCTACTCCCCTTAAGACATGAAGGAGTCAGGGGCATCAACCGCGTCCCTGAACTCCCACATTGAGCACGAGGAGCAGAACATGGGTCTGGGATCTCCTGCCATTTTTACACTTTACCTTAACTGATTACAAATAAAATATCAAATAATGAATAGGTGGAAGGAATAAAGATTTTACTTACCAATCACAATATTTATCAACTCACGAAGAGTCAAATTTCTCCCAGCTACTACTAATTGGAGCACTTTCCTTACCAGCCAATCAGGTCACTGCTTTGCTGCGATGTCACTCTTCAAATTTATCCCCAAAGACCCTGTGGCCGCTGTTTAAGCAGTGAAGCAGCTAGTTTAAATACTCACCGCTCAACTCATTCCGCCCACTCCAACAGCTGAATTCCCGCCGAAAAGAATCGAATCCGCGAAGCAGCTAGTTTAAATACTCACCGTTCGACTCTGCAGCTCCGCCCACTCCAACAGCTGAATTTCCGCTGATCATGACAGCAGCTTTAGCCTATGTGGTACCAAGTTTAACTTGTATTACAGCAGTGTACTTGCATGGTTTCAAGTCTGAGCATCCCCTCCACAGCCTTCTTCAATAAAGAGTTCCACAGATTCACCACGATCTAGCTTAAGAAATTCCTCCTCAACTGTTTTAAAAGATTATCCATTTAGTCTGAGGCGGTGGACTCAGATTCTAGCTTTTCCTCTCCATGTCCACTCTATCTAGGCCGCTCAGTATTCTGTAAGTTTCAATAAGTTCCCCTTTCATTCTTCTAAATAAGTAGAGATCCAGAGTCTTCAACCTCTCCTCCAATGGCAAGCTCTTCCTTCCTTCCTGTGAACTTCCTCTAAACCCTTTCGAAGGCCAACACATCGTTCCTTAGATACGGGGCCCAAAACTGCTGACAATACTCCAAATATGTTCTGATCAGAGCCTTATAATGCCTCAGAGATACATCTCTGCTCTTGTATTCTAAGCCTCTTGACATGAATGCTAACATTGCCTTCCCAGCTGCCGACTTAACCTACACGTTAATCTTAAGTGAATCTTGAAATAGGACCCCCAAGTCCCTTTGTACTTCCAATATCTTAAGCCTTATCAAATTTAGAAAATAGTCTATGCCTCCATTCTTCTGACCAAAGTGCATAACCTCACACTTTTCCACATTGTATTCCATCTGCTACTTCTTCGCCCTCTCTCCTAGCCTGTCCAAGTCCTTCTGCAGCCCCCCTGCTTCCTCAATACTACCTGTCCCTTTGCATATCTTTGTATCATCTGCAAACTTAGGAACAGTTCCCTGAGCTCCTTCTTCCAGATCGTTAATATATATTGTGAAAGGTTGTGGTCACAACACCGATCCCCGAGGCATCTCATTAGTTACCACCTGCCATCCCATAAAAGACCCCTTTATCCCCACTCTCTGCCTCCTGCCAGTCAGCCAATCCTCTATCCATGCCGGTATCTTACCCTTACCACCATGGGTTCTTAACTTATTTAATAGTCTGCTAGACAGCACCTTGTCAAGGCCTTCTAGAAATCTAAATAGATCACGTCCACTGGTTCTCCTTTGTTAGCTTCCTTGTTACCTCCTCAAAAGAACTCTAATAGATTTGTCAAACATGACCTCCCCTTGACAAAGCCATGCCGACTCAGTCCTACTTTATCATACACTCCCAAGTACTCCGCAAACTTATCTTTAATAATGTACTCTAAATATTGTATCAATGACCTGAGTCAGGCTAACCGGCCTGTAATTTCCAATCTTCTGCCTCCCTCCCTTCTTAAACAGAGGTGTTACATTAGTATTGTCCAGTCCTTTGGGAGCTTCCCCGACTTTAGTGATTCCTGAGAGATTAGCAGCAATGCCTGCACAATCTCCTCAGCTACAACCCTAGGGTGCAGTCCATCTGGTCCAGGTGATTTATCCACCTTCAGACCTTTGTTTCCCCAGAACCTTCTCCTTAGTGATGGCCCCTACACTGAACTCTTCCCTCTGATTCTCTTCCTTTGTCACTTTGTATGCATTCTCCCCACCTCCCATTTCATTCCTTGTGGGTTGGTAAAATCCAGCCAACTACGTGCGGATCCCCCAAACTAATCTCTAAAGTACACACAGGGTCAATATCTGTGCTGGTGTTTGAAAGTGAGAAAATGACTGACAACTTTCTTTGTCATTGCTCTCTTCTTGCTGTTCCACTGTTGCCTGGTCAGGGTGCAGCAATTTGGTATCTGGAAAGAGAAATGGAAATGAGGAGGATGATTCAGTATGACCATACTATCTTCCATTGGCTTGAGCCCTGCCACTGTCTGTGGCCTCAGTCATGGCCAGTCCAATGACAATCATCTCTCCTACATGGCTACTGCATGCAGTTTTACTTGCCCTCAGCTGGTTAGTAGTTGATGCCTCCTATTATACACCATCATGTTCTGCTAGTGAAGTGTGTCCTTAAGTGTAATACGTTTGGATGTGGTTGAAGAAATGACATTGAGTTAAGGGGTGAGATGTGGGTGAGGGGCTTGCAGTAGCTCTATATGAGTGGGTTTGCGCCAAAAGACATTGGTCGGTGAGTGATGGGGGTGTACTGCATTAAGCAGTATGCAAGACTTGTGGAGCAGTTGGTGGAACTTGACATTTGAAGAGGAAATCAATGACCTTGACCATTCCCCTCAGATCATTGAACTCCTTACGACACTGCATCCAAGTCTCTGGGGTAAGGCTCCTGTCATTGACTGCCACAGCTATCTGCTCCCACAGCCTTCATTGCTTGTTTGGCAGGCTGCCTGGCCCTCTGCATGCATAGATTACGTCTCTCCTCCTGCAGACTTCCTCCACCAAGAAGCACTCTCTCTCTGCTGTGTTGTGCCATAATTATGTGTTCCTTTTGCTTACACCCTCTCCTAAAACCACATGTTTCAGCCAAAATACACCTCCCTTTAGAGGTGCTGGATGGCTTTAAGCAGTGGAGACTAGCTTTAAATGATGCGTGCATCACACAAACCTGGCTCCCCTGCGGAGGTGTGCAGCCACTTAACAGCATGATCAGTGCTGGCTGCACATAGTTACCATACAACTCAGCAGGCAACAAGACATCGGAATGCTGCCTGCATCAGAAGCAATGGGCAGAAGTCAATTATACCTCACGATACCCAAGCCCTCATGGAGGGTCCTGGTCAATTTTGCAGCCATTGATTCCAATGCAGATTCTAAATTGACGTTGAATTTATTATCTCTTCACAAATATATAAGTTACATTTTTAAGACCTTTTCAGCCAAAAGTCAACAGATCGGCTTTCACATGGGTAATGTTTTTGAGGGATTGAGTTGGGCCCAGAAAAGAACATTTCAGGTGGATAAAGTAAAAACGAACAACATTGAAGAATTTATATTAATTCTGTTAAAGTATTTTGTTTATAATATTACAAAAACTGTACACCTTCCATCCAACACAATCCATATATGTGGATCTACGTGAAAAGTGTCTGAAGTTTCAACTTGTGCCATGTGCAACTCATTGCTCCCAGGGACCCTACACAAATGCCTCCTACTCAGAGTCAGAGACTTTGGACAGTTCTGTGGCAACTACGTAACAACACAATCGACATGCCTCCCCCCACTGAACCCCATAGCCTATCCAACTCACCCAACTAAACCAAGATGGCCACCTCACACACCTCCCTCACCTAGCCCCATCCTCACTTACCCACCTCACCCACTAATTTCATCCCCCTACCCATTCACTTATTCCTCCACGCACCAATTCACACATTCATTAACATTCAAACTGGATCTTAAAACTCACCACATGGCAGCCAGTGCAGCAAAAAGGGAGCATTTTGTGTCGCCACCACCACCCCAAAACTCTGTGTCACTTCAAAAGAGCTCTGTGGGATACTGCGCTCTGCATCTGGGCTTGGAAGACCCCAGAAGAAATGCAAGCAACATCAAGTTAGGTAAAGCGATGTGGTGGGGGGAGAATTTTCGAGTAGTGTGACAAGCCAGCAATGATTAGCCGCTCCTCAGAAGATTTAGCCCAATATAAATATATACCATAACAAATTAATTGCATACACACTGATCACTACCCGAATGCCCAAACAATTCATCTCAATAGCCCCATTGTATAACATGCTATAAATCTCCTTTATCTTTCCCATCACCAGTAGCACCCGTAGCTTTGGCATTATCATTCAACAACTAATTGTCCCCAGTAGAGTCAAACATATTTAATATTTCACATTTAGAATTTTTTCTTGTTGACAATATTGCGATGAAGTTCATTCCATGCACTTATGGCCTATCGGCACAATGTTGTTAGTGAGGGTTCTTAGATATTTCTACCCTTAGTGAATGTTTTTTCACCTGCCAACATCCAATTGTTCCATTTCGTTTGGATGCTGTCCTTGAGGTGCTTATTTATACAAATATCCAAGAGTTGAACAACACTTGTAATTGCCAATTCAGTATTGGTTTGATCTCACTTCATGGGCTACACATTGACAAGGTGGGATTTGAATATGTTGCAGATGAGCAAATATTTTACTTTGTGTCATTCATCTGGTCTCAAATATCCCTTCCTTGCGATGTCCTTCATCCATCCAGACTATCTCATGCACGTGAACAGCATTTCTCTCTGGGGAGACATTTGCGCTTGAATATCACCATCACAGGGCGGCATGGTAGCAGTGGTGAGTAGGGTCCTGGCCTGGCAGTATGTACTTTTAGTTAATGTATATGTGCCCAATTGGGACAACGGGGGCTTTGTTAAGAATCTGTTGGTGCCATCCGGTCTTGGATTCACACCAGCTGATAATGCGGGTGGCGGGCGGGGGGGGGGCAATTTTAATTGCGGTGGACCCCAGGGGGGGATAGGTCTACCCCCAAGACAATGGTCAGGTTGGGGATGGCAAAGGAACTGGGGTTATTTATGGATCAGATGGGGGTGTGGATCTGTGGAGGTTTCAGCATTCGGGAGAGGAGTATTCTTTCTTCTCCCATGTGCATCAGGTATATTCATGTATTGATTTTTTTCTGGTGGGGAAGCCAGAGCTGTCAGGGGTTGTGGGGGCAGAATACGCAGGGATAGTAATTTCGGACCATGCGCTGCATTTTGGGGACATGAGGATTGATAAGATCCAAGCACAGAGACCAAGGTGGAGGTTTGATTCAGCATACCTAGCAAATGGAAAGTTCTGTGAGATGGTGGCATTGGCGATAAAGAACTATGTGGAGATTAATAAAAACAGGAAGGTTTCCCCTCCACATTTTGGGAAGCATTGAAGGCATGGGTCCGGGGGAAAGTTTATTTCATATAAGGCCCACAGGGATAAAGTTGAGAGGGAAGAAAGGCAGAGGTTGATGGATGCTTTTGTAGAGGTGGATCGGAGGCACTGTGTGGCCCTGACTAGGGAGCTGTTGGCAGAAGGAAGAAACTGCAGGGGAATACGAAAGGTGGTGGGGGCAGCTTCACCATTCAATAGGGGTTCAGTATGAATATGGGGAGAAGACTAGTCAGCTGCTCACCCACCAGTTGAGGCGACAGGCGGCTGCACGGGAAATTGAGCAGTTGAGGGAGTCAGGAGGAGGGTTGGTGACGATGGCGGAAAAAAATCAATGAGGCATTTGCGACATAACACAAGAACTTGGAGCAGGAGTACGCCATCTGGCCCTTCGGGCCTGCTCTGCATTCAATGAGATCATGTCTAATCTTTTCTGGACTCAGCTCCACTTTCCCGCCCGAACACCATAACCCTTTATTCTTCAAAAACCTATCTTTATCTTAAAAACATTTAATGAAGGAGCCTCAACTGCTTCACTGGGCAGGGATTACCATAGATTCACAACCCTTTGGGTGAAGAAGTTCCTCCTAAACTCAGTCCTAAATCTACTGCCGCTTGTTCTGCTTTCACCCGCCAGCGGAAACAACCTCCCCGCATCTATCCTATCTATTCCCTTAATAATTTTATATGTTTCTATAAGATCCTCCCCCCCTCCCCCGGCATCTTTCTAAATTCCAACGAGTACAGTCCCAGTCTACTCAATTTCTCCTCGTAATCTAACCCCCTGAACTCTGGGATTAACCTCGTGAATCTCCTCTGCACATCATCCAGTGTCAGTACGTCCTTTCTCAGGTAGGGAGACCACAGCTGAACACAATACTCCAGGTGTGGCCTCACTAACACCGGAAACAGTTGCAGCATAGCCTCCTTATTCTTAAACTCCATCCCGCTAGCAATGAAGGACAAAACTCCATTCACCTTCTTAATCACCTGTTGCGCCTGTAAACCAACTTTTTGCAACTCATGCACGAGGACCTTCTATCAGGGGATGTATAGGTCTGAGCCCCGGGAGGACGACACGGATATGGGGCATTTTTTGGGTGGGTTGGTGTTTCTGTAGGTGGAGAAAGGGAAGATACAGTGATTGGAGGTATCATTGGGGTTGCAGGAGGTAATGGAATATGTGAGGTTGATGCAATCAGGGCAGGCACTGAGGCCATGGCTTTCCAGTAGAATTTTATAAACAATTTTTGGTAGAGTTGGCCCACCATCTCCTGGATATGTAAAATGAATCATTGGTGAGGACGGAGTTGATGGCCATACTTGCACAAGCTTCTATTTCCTTGATCCCAAAGAAGGAAAAAGACCTGACAGAGTGTGGGTCTCACAGGCCCAATTCCTTTCTGAATCGAGATATGACAGTATTGACTAAGGTGCTGTCAAGTAGGTTGGAAGGGTGTGCGCCGGATCTGGTCTCAGAGGGCCACACTGGGTTTGTCAAGGGACGGCAGTTGTTAAGCAACATCAGGAGGCTGTTGAATGTGGTAATGACCCCGTCAAGCGGTAGAATGCTGGATCTTATCATATCAATGGATGTAGAGAAGCCCTTTGACCAGTAGAATGGAGGTACCTGTTTGAGACCCTGAGGAGGTTTGGGTTTGGACCAATGTTTGTTGGATGGGTGCGATTGCTGTATGCATCCCCCATGGAAATGAATTTGGGATATTTTAGGTTGCATTGGGGAACACGGTTGGGATACCTGCTATCCCTGTTGTTTGTGTTGACTATTGGACCCTTGGCGATTGCGTCATGAGCTTCAAGAGAGTGGAAGGGCAATGAGGGGAGGATGATTTATTGTTATTCATTTCAAACCCACTGAAGTGCATGGGGAAAATAATGGGCAACTGGGGAAGTTTGATGCATTTACTGGGTATAAACAGAATGTGGCAGAAAGTGAGGTGTGATGCATTTTCTGGGCATCAGCAGAACATGGCGAAACGTACCCAGCTGCACCCAACAATAAAACATTTGATGAGCTTGTGACTTTGGAGAGAGAACATTTTAATCCAACCCCGCCTGTCCAACGTTACCGGTTCAACACCGCAGATTGCCCCTGGGAAATCCCTTGCCAAGTTCTTATCCAGACTGCGCAGGATTGTGGAGTACTGCGAATATCGTGATCCTGTGTCAGAGATGTGACGAGACTGGCTGGTTTGTGGCATTAACAACGGGGCGCCCCAAAGGAAACTGGTAGCCGACCCGACATTGACTTTTCAACAAGCCATCCATGTACTGTGTCCCAAGAAAGCACACAACAGGGACTGCAGGAGTTACAGGGAATGGAGGTTGACGCCCTGGAGCGTGCCCCCTTCCGTCCGAAAGCGTCTCCTCGTACCCCCGCCGTGCCTTGGATGGGGCACCGTGAGGGCCCCCACCAGTGGCCATCGGAACTTCCTTTCCAAAGAGATCTTCTCCAGAGCCCATGGTTGTGGAGCCGTGTAAGACTTGTGGGTGCCGCCCTCAGCGTGGATGCCAGTCGTGGCTGCATCAGAGGTTCAGATGCTCCGCTGGAAGCTGGGGCCAATCCAAGGCCTCTACTTTTCATTTGGATGAACCAGTGGGTGATGCACCCACGGATGAACAGACGGAAGATGGCTACCTGCAATTGCATTCCATGGCAGGATCCCCCTCCATTAAGGTATGGGTAAATGGTCACCCACTTGAAATGGAGTTAAACATCGGCGCAGCGGTCTCCGTCCTCAGACAGAGGACGTTTGACCACATTAAGCGGGGGGGGGGTATAAGGACCCTTGCGTCGACTGATATACAGGTCAGGTTGGCCACTGGGACAACGATGCCCCCTGTCGATTACGGATGCCAATCGGGGTGCCTGCCACTCATCATGCTGTGAGGCCACGGATCTGCAGGTGTGGCAGACTGTCATTCACAAAATTGGATCCGAGTCATGCCTATCTGCAGCTGGAGTTGGGTCCTGCTTGCAAATAGTATGTTACTATAAATACGCACAGGAGTCTGTCTGAGTATACATGGTTGCCTTTTTGAAGTGTCCTCTACCTGTGCTATTTTTCAACACGTAATGGATAGCATTTTGCGAGGGTTGCCACATGTTGCTGTTTACTTAGACAACGTCTTGATCACGGGAGTTTCAGAGCGAGAGCATTTAGATAATTTGGAAGCTGTGCTTAAATGTTTCTCAGAGGGTGGAGTTCATTTATGTTGCACAAAGTGCGTCTTTCAGACAAATGAAGTGATCTAGCTTGGTTACTGGGTGGGCTGCTAAGGTTTGTACTCCATCACGGAGAAAGTGCGCTCAATCCACCAGGCCCCCACCCCGACGGATGCTTCGGGTCTTTGTTCTTTTCTCACCCTCGTAAATTACTATGGGAAGTTTCTCCCCAATCTGGCGACCATACTAGCCCCATTACACCTTCTGTTGAAGAAGAATCACATCTGGGGGTGGGGCAGGCCACAAGAAACCGCTTTTCAGCAGGTAAAGAAGCAGTTATTGTCGCCCGGGTTACTAATCTACCATGATCCAGAAAAGCCTTTGCTTATTACTTGCGATGCCTCCCCCTTTGGTATTGGAGAAAGGAGGGGAAGAGCCTCCCACACATTGACTGCAGCATTTGAATAATAATAATAATAACAACAATAACAACAACAATCGCTTATTGTCACAAGTAGGTGAAAAGCCACTCCGCATGGGGTGACTGGGGTAGCTCCTGCGGAAATCCTAATGGGCCGGAGACTTTGTAGCTGACTTAGCATGATTTTACGCCGAAATCAGGAATGGCAGGTGCATAGCTCTTCGCCAGACCGGCGAGGGGCGAGTCTGGCAGTTTGCGCTTGGGGACATGATGTCTGTTCCTAAGTTTGCCGGCAGTGCTCAGTGGGTCTCAAAAGTTATCCTTCAACAAATGGGGCCAATCTCTTACCAGGTGCAAGCCCAGGACCATTTTCAACATAATCATTTGGACCATATTAGATCCAAGAGACAACCTCTTCCACAGATTCCTTGCCCCGGAAATTGCTTCTTCAGTCATCATGGCTCCAGGGCCCAGATACAGTGCATGCTCATCCTAGACATCTCCCTCTGGCACCACGCTCAGGCCTGCTTGGGTCACTACAGTACCCCAAGAAAATAGGGATGCAAAGATGACTGAGATTATCGACTCAGAGATAGACGTACAGAATGCCTCCTAGGCAAAGCCCTCGGTTTCACAGTCTACGGACTCGCAGCTGTTACGGTGTTAGTCTCTGAAGCGCTGTTCGCCTTGTCGTTATACGCCACCCGATTCGGTGCCTCGTATGGATGCCGCCCAGCCTGATGTCAAAAGAATCCAATGCCCTCCTTTGCCAGGGTCTTCGGCGAATGCCTTGGACATTTGCAAAAGGGGGGGGGGATTATAACCTCTCCACATCCTATTGGCTGGGGACATCTGGTTACCCCATGTTGCTTCAGGAATATGAGCTCCCCCAATGGGAGTTGGGGCAATCATTCGCAGTACAGCTGTGCAGATAGAGCTGGCCAATGTGGTACTGGCTAGAAAGGGAACCAGTGGTGAACTACTGCCTTGCATACATATTCTTGCAAAAAGAAAGTTACTTTCTGCTTGACCCTCCAAACTTGGAATGGATTCCTCCTGGCCCTCACAAAATATCCCTTTATGATTCTATTCAAAATCTGCCACAAAGTGAGAAACAAAGTTCTTGATAATGGTGCTATTAAATTATTTTTTCAATTATTAACTCAAACTTCTGAAGTTGATCTGTATGCAACAAGATTTGTCTTTTAACTAAAACAACTCACTGCTGATATCTCCTGGGAATTGTTTGTGCTTTTCCAAATGATCTGGCAATAATTCAAAAACCATAAAAATGACAGATAAGCCTCACAATAAAATACACAGATCAAATATAAATATCTTGACAATGGAAGGAAAAAACTTTGGTCCAAGGAATTGTGTTACCATGAACAAATAAACGAATGTCAAAATAGTATTTAAACATTCAAGTCAGTAAACAAACATCTCAGACTCAGTCTCACATGGAGTATTTCAGATCAG
Source organism: Scyliorhinus canicula (assembly GCF_902713615.1). NCBI lineage: Eukaryota > Metazoa > Chordata > Chondrichthyes > Carcharhiniformes > Scyliorhinidae > Scyliorhinus > Scyliorhinus canicula. The sequence continues at coordinate 95,104,896 of NC_052149.1, forward strand.
AACAACTTTATGCACATACTCGAGACCCAGCATCAATTCGAAACTGGTCTTCTTTCAACTGTTTAAACTGTGTCTCTTGATAACTACTTGGTGAAGCAGGCTTACCCAGTTTCGTCATCACTAAACTTATATCTCACCCAATTCCTCAAAAGAAATCTTAAACCCAGCTCTAGGAGGTTTAGGACTTTGAGCATCTACAAGAGATAAATAGGCCATTCAGCTCACCCATTTGTGACAGCATTAAACTTCCACACAGGGAATAGTTTAGCCCCCTTTCTTTCATCAATTTACTCAAACTAATCCTGCATGCTAACATTGTTTCCACCCTTAAGAATGGAAGTGTACATCCTCACAACTGGTCCTGTGCTCACGCTTGTTCTAAATTTAAAACAGTCTTATTCAAGTACATATGTACAATAAAAGGCAGGTACAAAACTGTCTTTAACTGCTACAATAGGTCTATATTGGAACTTGAAATGATTGGAAATACAAAATGAGCCCAGTCAAAAAAAAAGTCACAATGACCCTCGCATTGCAATGGGCTGGGTGGGGAGGAGGGATTGGTACGGGTTGAAAGAGAGTAAAGAAATCTGCACAGTTGAAATGTATGTTTTCCCCCCATTTAAGTCATTTGAATGCACTTCAGCTGGGGAATCTTCCCAAAGTCCTAGGGTGGTCTTCATTTCAATTCTTCCTAGTTAGAGCACAAACCTTTTTCTCGCACAGACAGACCAATTAAGAAACAAACAAGTGTTAGTAAATTTGAACTGCACATATGTGAGGTTTGCCAAGTTTATGGCTGGTCCAAATAAAATTACTCAAGCTTTATATCAGCACACAATGTTTCACTCATGACTCGCCACATGGAACAGCTGCTGATTTCACAGAGGCAATGGAGTCAATCAAGTACTTGCATAGTTGAAGTTATTTACATTCCTATCATTTGCTGACTTCATAAGAAAGGGTTCATAGGTAAATGTATATGCACTATATATTTCATTGTATTTACAAGTGATGTTTCAATACACAGAATAAAATATATAAAATGGGAGAACAATTTCTTAAAAAGAAATGCATCTTTAGGAATTGAACAAGGACATTTTGGATTGGGTGCCATGTTGCTGTTGTTTGATTGTTGCCCTCCAGTTAGCAAGGTTTTACAATGTCATTAAAATTTTCCTCAAAAGTATTCACGGCACATTAAAAAAACGTGATGGGGGTCACGATGCAAGCAGGAACGGTCGCATTTTTGCTCATCTTTTCATCCATTATCTCATCTTGGTGCACATTCGCAGATCATGCTTTCTGTTAATCCAACTGAATTATTTTTTATGAAGTTTAATTAAGGAAATGCATTGGATGTTGTCTATATGGATTCCAAGAAAGCATTTGACAAAATACTACGTAAATAGCTGGTTAACAAAATTGAGACTCATGCAATAGGAATGTTTTTTTTAGACTGGAGGGTGGTAGCGATCACTGATGTTGCTAAAAGATCAGTAACAGAGGCACTGCTTTTGATGTATATCACTTGGAAAATTTCACGTTTTCATCCAAGTCTGTGTAAAAAAAAAAACTCATCTTCCTCTTAAATTCTTTTGGTGATTATTTTACATTTGTGTGTTCTCATCATGCTTCCTATTTTTCTCCTTTCCTTCCTTCATTGTCTTGAAGACATTTATCTATGAATCTTAGCTCGAGTAAAAAAAAAACATTTCATAGAATCATAGAATAGAATTTACAGTGCAGAAGGAGGCCATTCAGCCCATTGAGTCTACACCGGCCCTTGGAAAGAGCACCCTACTTAAGCCCCACACCTCCATCCTATCCCCGTAACCCAATAAACCCACCTAATCTTTTGGACACTAAGGGAAATTTAAAATAGCCAATCCACCTAATCTGCACATCTTTGGACTGTGGGAGGAAACCGGAGCACCCGGAGGAAACCCACGCACACACGGGGAGAACATGGAGACTCCGCACAGACCGTGACCCAAGTCAGGAATCAAACCTGGGTCCCAGGAGCTGTGAAGCAACTATGCTACCGTGCCTAATTTCCAGAGCGTCGCACCTCCATCAGGTGAGTGGTGGAAGACCTTCATAACTGCAACCCTTCATTATTGGTAAAATTCTGAAGTCCAGGGATACCAAAGGCTATTTATTTATACAATAAATATAAAGGTTTCAGCAACAGAAAAAAAAATTGGGTTCTCTAAATTCATTTTTTTTAAATTGAACAGATGAGCAGAAGCTAGGATGGAGTTGACCAATGTCAGAAGCAGAAGTTCTTGGTGATGGAATGGATGTGGTCAGAATCTCAAAACAACATCAGGTACATTGTGAAGAATGCAAACAGTCAGATTCAGCCTCAGACAGTCCCCTGTGAGAAGGATGGAATTGGTGGCTTGGAAACTGTCTTTTAGGCAGGGACTAATGACAATGGCTTCAATCTTATTATGATGTCAGACAACATTATACCAAATCAAAGAGGCATCAAGAGAGGTACTGGTAAGGTAGCATTGGGAGTCATTAGGGTTTATGTGGAACCTGAAAAGTTTTTGGATCATTTCACAAAGAGGCAACATGCAAGGAGAAATAAGATGGGCCACGGATAGATTCTTGCAAAGCTTCAGAGGTTATGGTGCAGGAGTCAAAACAGAAGCCACGCAAGGTGATAATCTGGCTATAACCGGATTGATAAGAATGGAAGTAGGTGAGTTCAGGCCCACCCAGCAGAATAAAGGAGGAGAGATGTCAGAGGAGGATAGTGAAGTTCAATGTGCAGAGGGCAGCACATGTTTTAGGACGAGCAGGGAAAGTTTGAGACTTTGAATATTGCCATTTTAATAACATAAGAGTTCAACTGAAGTGAATCCAACATGGAATTTCAGAATTGGGGTTAACACATTCATTATTGACTTGAAGGGAAAGGAGATAGGAGATGAGTGCAGTCAGTTTGCAAGAACAAAGGGATCTTTCATAAGCTTTTGTTTTGAGGAGCTGGGTTCTGATAACAGATTTGAAGGGTTGGGGAACAGTACCAGGACAAAGAGAGAAAAACTTTAACAATACCTAACATGGGATTCAGGAAGGGCAGCTGGGTGGTCAATTTGACGGAAATCAGGGCAAGGGGGAGCCAAGTCTCATGGCTGAGTTGGGCCAAAGTACAAGTGGAAATGCACACGAAAAGAAAATCCATCCAATATAAATAACTAACACATTATCAAAATATTTTGATGAGAATAATTACATGATTTCAGTCTTGAATAATGCAAATGTGAATACAATTTAAGTTATGGCTAATTATTTGCACAAAATTAGTTAATTATTTATTTGAACATTTTTGGCTGCTCCTCTTATGAACATTATCAGCTACCCAACCTGCTGAACAATTTGCTGAACCAATATTGATTATATCCAGTTGGCAACCATTCGCATTTAGTACATTGTGCTGGCTAAAACACACAATGTTAATATTGCATAACAGCTTGACTGCAAACCAGTCCTTAAATCTATTAATTTTAATGGATTAAGTTTTGGGGCTGTCCTTGTTAACTTAATTACTTTAAATAATCAAAGCAAAGTGAATGTAATTTTCGCAATGAATTATCTCTGTAGTCAAGTAATTTTAGTTGATGTGAAAAAGTGAAAAAAAGTGAAAATCGCTTATTGTCACGAGTAGGCTTCAAATGAAGTTACTGTGAAAAGCCCCTAGTCGCCACATTCCGGCGCCTGTTCGGGGAGGCTGTTACGGGAATCGAACCGTGCTGCTGGCCCGCTTGGTCTGCTTTCAAAGCCAGTGATTTAGCCCTGTGCTAAACAGCCCCTAAAAGCTATATATTACGTTACTCTCTTAGTGTACATTTCTTTTTGAGCATCTCAGACAAAATGACATCAAAATTTCTAATTTCAAAAATAGGTTTATTCAACATAATAACGTGGCAAATAGAGGTCAAATTATTTTAGGTATCAGTGCTGCAGCAATTTAATGCCAGCTCCAGAAGATCATTGTACTCTTATACAGGGCACTATTTCTCAGTTGAACTGCACTGCTCGATTGGCTTCAAGTACAGAATGTGCCTTCAAATATCAGTTGCTTAACTTTGATTAACAAAGATACAAATTCAGTAACTCAAGTGAAAGAACAGGTGAAAGTGTAATTTGCAAAACTGGACTGCATTTGAAAAAAATTGTAGGAAGCCTACTTTAACATGATCAAATTAAACAGTAAAGTTAGGAATAACTGTAATCTGTAGAAATGACAGGCTTACCTGCCCCCCCCCCCCCCCCCCCCCCCCCCGGACCCCCGCAAACAAAGCAGACCTTGAAGCTCCAGATCTCTAGCAATAAATTTATGCCAAATTATTATTGTAACAAATTTAGAAGAAATCCATGTCACGTGAATCATTTGTTTTAATCTAATTGCACTACGTATTCATTAGGATCTAATGAATCATTAGGTTCACACTAACATTATAAGCATAAACATATCAAGTTGCAGCTTAGATACTATTTCACAATCTGTTCACTCTTAAGTGCATTATACTAATTAATCTTTCATTTCTAAAAAATAAATGACTTGAATTCTTTGCAGCTACAGGTCACTGCATTTATTAGGTATTCTCACTCAAAATTGAACCAAGATACTTACTGCACCTTCCTATATATTTCTTGACAAGAACCACATAAAGCATTTTAAACATGTGGTCAGAATATCCTGCCATACAAGTGACACATACAGCTATTTACTGCTTACCACCTCTGTACTATTTCAATAATCTTGCAGGCAAAAAATATTTTATGTAGTCTAAAAGATGAAAACGTTGTACATATTGCTTAAGCACAGCTTTCACACAGTACAGTCTGAATTGGAATCCTAGTTACTGAACAGCAACCGGCTGTTTGGATGAATTAAAATCCTTAGCTTGCAGACTGCAAGCATATGGTACTTATTATCTTTAATTAAGTGATACTGTTCATTTTGAACATAGACAAGACAATAACCACCAGGGCTTCGGGCCACAATGTGTACATCATAGTTAACTCGGCTTTATATCCAACATGCTGAATATTTAAATTCCCTATAGTTCCCCATTGCTTTCTCCATAACAACATTTTGGCTAATCAGTCAACTTACCAACCAATCAGTATTCCTTTTCTTCTGTGCTATAAATTTCTGTGATCATTTGAAATTGGGCATTATTGCATTTGTACTGGTGCATGCAAGATGAAAAAAAAGCTTCTACAATATATCTCCCTTTTCAGATACGCCCATCAACAGTACAGTTATGATGTGTTCAACGACACTCGCAATTCATTCCATTTCAAATTCTATATATTTACAGCCGTCTTCAAATTTAACTTGCTAATGTACATAAACACCCAATATTGGAGACTATGATATCTTCTGAATAAAGTTATATTTCAGATTTACAGTGCTGTATGGGAAATGGAAATACTGTAGTTCCATTGCTCTTGTATAATCAGCAGTGCATATTCTAGGAATAGTGGATAGTAGACATTCATTCAAAAATACAAAATTAATTCTATGTAATTTTTGCTCAATAAAACAATTCAAATCAACTGCGTACTATCCAGAATCACAGGGAGCGTTAGAAAGGCGGTATCAGACATTAAAGACAATGTTGTGGGCTTATTGTCACGATTATCCAGAGGACTGGGATAAAGGAATTCCATTCGTACTGTTTGCAATTAGGGATGCTCCTAATGAGCCAAGCAAATTTAGTCCTTTTGAACTAATTTTTGGTACCGAGGTAAGAGGACCACTTAAATTGATTAAGGAAAAATTGGTGAGTGAGAAATCAGGAATTACATTATTGGATTACGTGTCAAATTTTATGGAACGATTAAATAGAGCAGGTGAATTGGATAGACAACATTTAAAAGTTGCACAACATGCTATGAAACGGGTAGCGGACTACAACCCAAACCAAACAAAACCCAACGCCCCCCCACCACCGATTACTTCATCCTCCTCAAAGAAGTCAATAAATGGCTTCCACCGCGGAGTGAGCCCCTCCTCCGCCCCACGAATGGCAAACTTGATCTTTTCCAGCTGCAGAAATTCTGCCAAGTCGCCCACCCATACCCATTAGTAATATATAGCATGGTTTTGTGAAGGGGAGGTTGTGCCTCACTAACTTGATCAAATGTTTTGAGGAGATGACAAAGATAATGGGGGGGGGGGGGGGGGGGGGGGGGGGGCATCTGGTGCAGTGGTTAGCACTGGGACTGCGGCGCTGAGGACCCAGATTCGAATCCAGGCCTTGGGGTTTGCACATTCTCGCCATGTGCGCGTGAGTTTCACCCCCAGAACTCAACGCTGTGCAGGTTGAGTGCCTCGGCACGCTAACTTGCACGCACGCACTCTCCTCTTGGCCTCCAGGAGCTGTCTGCTGGGTTCTCTAGGTCCTGTGAGGTGGGGTGTTTTCAATCACTGTCTGTTGCCAGGCATAATACAGTCCTTGGTCAATCCATTGGCCCTCAGTCAACCAATCACACCAGATACCTCCAGTCTCACGGGTACCATAAAGTCGGAGTACTTCTGTTCAAAATCTAAATCTTTATAGCACAGTATACTATTTTGCAACCTTCGAGTTCCTCACTTCCCCTGTTCAACTTAAAACACACTGGTTAGCACAGTTGCTTCACAGAGCCAGGGACCTGGGTTCGATTCCTGGCTTGGGTCGCTGTCTGCGCGCAATCTGCACGTTCTCCCCACATCTGCGTGGGTTTCCTCCAGGTGCTCTCGTTTCCTTCCACAAGTCCTGAAAGGCTCGTCAGGTGAATTGGGCATTCTGATTCTCCCTCAGTGTATTGTTATGGGCCAGGGTTTAGAGAACCCCAAAGTGCATCATGGAGTTCACCTGACTCACAACTTGTAACAGATTGGGGTATGGGAAGCACACGGCCCACTCTACAGGTGTGGTACAGCAGAAATGGAAAAGTATTTTTTAAAGCGAAACAATGTTTATTCTATGAATTCAAGTTAACCTTTCTGAAACAAACAGTGAACATCTTAGCAACCAGTAAATCAAATACACCCCCCAAAGAATACAACACCAAGTAATCTGTATGCTGTCCTTTTCACCCAGAAGACTTAACAAACCTTTAAACAGAAGCGCATCAGGGTTTACATTCAATACTGAAAACATTTATAATTCTGAATTCACCAAATGATTAAGCGATCGTCCTTCATGGCAGAGAGAGATCAACAGTACAGCTGCATTGTCTGACTTCAGCTGCAACACAGTAAGCTTTTCTCAAAGTGAAACTAAAAAGCAGAACCAGAGCTCAGCTCCACCCACACTCTGACATCACTGCAGTAACATGAGCAGCCAAACATTTCTTAAAGCAACATTCTCATGACACCTCCCCCCCCCCCAAGAAAAAAAAGAAACCATCAACTTCAAGACGGTTTCATTTTTCACCTTTTTACCATTCTTTAAGAAATGCACACAGCAAATATACTTTTTCGTTTTAAAAAAAAAATACACGCAAACAGGTATAATAATATACTCCATTTGTTTTTCCGTTCTTCTTCCTCCAACTGAAATTCTTCTCGTTTGACAGTCTCTTTGAACAAGAAGGTCTCTGCACGATCCATCCATTTCTCTACGCCTTGGCATTTCTCTTTAAAGTCAGATACTTTAGTTCAATCTGATCACAGAGTCTCTTGCAATTCTCCAACACAGGAGCATTGGTTATCACAGCTTTCAGGCAGTCAAATGCCTGTTGAAAGTCTGCTGTCCACTGAAATTTTCAACCTTTCTTCAGCAAGTCCATCAGTGGAGTAATCACGCTACAAACCTTTTGCACAATTGTTCGATCAAATCCACTCATGCCAAGAAATCACATTATTTACCTTCGTCTTGAGGGTATCGGAAACTCCTCCAGAAAAGTGACTTGACTTTTCCAAACTCCCTTTTGGCTAGGTTTATCACCAAACCCACCTCCTGAAGTCGATCGAATAAAGCGATCAGATGTTTAAAATGTTCTTTCCATGTCTGACTAAAAATCACCAGATCGTCGATGTATACCGCACAATTGGGTAATCCTAAAACAACTTTGTTAGTTAACCGTTGAAATGTGGCTGGTGCGTTTTTCATGCCAAGTGACATAACTTTGATTTGGTATATACCATCTGGAGTCACAGAAGCTGAAATCTCCTTCGCCCTTTTGGATAAAGGTACCTGCCAGTAACCTTTAAGTAAATCCAGTTTGGAAATAAAAACTGACTATCCCACTTTCTTAATCCAATCCTCCAAACGTGGGATAGGATAAGAGTCCGTTCTTGTAACTGCATTAACCTTCTATAGTCCACACACAACCGTGGGGTACCGTCTAGTTTTGGTACCATCACTATGGCTGAGCTCCATTGGCTGGCTGCAACCCACTTCAATTATACCATTTTCAAGCATACTCTCAATCTCTTTGTTAACCTGTGCCAATTTTAAAGGGTTAAGTCTATATGGATGTTGTTTAATTGGAACAGCATTTCCCACATCTACATCATGTATAGCCATTGTAGTACTTCCCAATTTATCTCCACAAACTTGCCCAAGTGATATCAATAACTCTTTCAGGTCAGTTTGTTTTACTCTGGAAGGTAACTCAACAATTTATCACAATTTTTAAGAACATCCTCGTTTTCCAATTTAATTTGAGGTATGCAAATTCACAGTCATCTGGATTTGGTTCGTCATTTTGAGTTAGAACCATTAAAACTTCCTCCTTTTTCTTTCCTTCCCTTTCAAAGTACCTTTTAAGCAGATTCACATGATACACTCGGTGAGTCTTCCTTCTATCTGGTGTTTTTAACCACATAATTCACCTCACTTAATTTCCTTTCAATCTGATATGGTCCACAAAACCTTGCTTTTGAAGGTTCACCTACCACTGGTAACAATACTAAAACTTTATCTCCACTGGCAAATTGCGAACTTTGGATTTCTTGTCCGCTACCCGTTTCATTGCATGTTGTGCAACTTTTAAATGTTGTCTATCCAATTCACCTGCTCAATTTAATCGTTCCATAAAATTTGACACGTAATCCAATAATGTAATTCCCGATTTCTCACTCACCAATTTTTCCTTAATCAATTTAAGTGGTCCTCTTACTTCAGTACCAAAAATTAGTTCAAAAGGACTAAATTTGCTTGGCTCATTAGGAGCATCCCTAATTGCAAACAGTACGAATGGAATTCCTTTATCCCAGTCCTCTGGATAATCGTGACAATAAGCCCACAACATTGTCTTTAATGTCTGATACTGCCTATCTAACGCTCCCTGTGATTCTGGATAGTACGCAGTTGATTTGAATTGTTTTATTCCCAAGCTATCCATTACTTCTTTGAATAACCTCAAAGTAAAATTTGATCCTTGATCCGATTGTATTTCTGTGGGTAGTCCATATCTAGTAAAGAATTTAGGTCATTCCGCCACAATCTTTTTAGCTGCAATATTACGTACTGGAAAGTGGGACAGTACTGGTATGGTCTCTGGAAACCTAGTAGACACATCCATTACAGTCAAAAGATATTGATTCTCAATTTTTGTTTTAGGATGCAGTCCTACGCAATCAATTAGGACCCTTGTAAAAGGTTCCTCAAATGCTCGAATGGGTATTAAGGGCGCTGGTTTTATCACTGCTTGAGGTTTCCCTATCGCTTGACATATGTGACATGATTGACAAAATTTAACTACATCTTTATGTAGTCTAGGCCAATAAAAATGTTTTTAGATTTTAGCTTGAGTTTTCCTTATTCCCAAATGACATGCCACTGGTACCTCATGTGCAACTCGCAACACCTCCTTTCTATACCCTACCGGCAAAACTACTTGATGAACTTCTGCCCACTTTTCATTCGCCTGCATATGTAAAGGTCTCTATTTTCTCATCAAGACATTACTTTTAATGTAATAACATTCTGGTATACACTCAGATTCCTCTTCCGTCTGATACATCCGTTTTATTTCTGTATCTTTTTGTTGCAACTCCGCCAATTTTCCTGAACTAAAAATATCCGTCTCATACTCCACCTGTTCTTGTTCTCTTTCAACCATCTGATCAAAAATCATTTCCGATAAGTGCACTTCAACTTCATCTTCACTCTTTGATTTCTCCTCGTCTTAACCTTTGATTTTGTGACCTTGTTACTACACAATCAGGGATAGTCGTCCTTCAACACCTCCGTTGTCTGATTTTGCACTGGCTTATCAACCACAGTAGGCATCATTCCCACCTGCGATCCAGCTATATCATTACCCAAGATAAACTGTATTTCTGGGCAAGATAGTTTCTCTATTACTCCCACTTCACCGCTCTTCACTGGACTTTCCAACCTTACTTTATATAATTGAACATGACTCCTCTCACCCTGAATTCCACATATTACCACCTTTTCTGGTAACATTCTTCTCAAACTACATAACTCCTCATTTCTTACATTAAAGATTGACTAGCTCCCGTATCTCTTAAAATTGTGACTTCTTTACCTGCTCCTCCTGATACACATGAATAAAGTTTACCCACACAAGTAAATTCTTTAAAGCGATCTTGCACCTTATCAATCACCTCTTGATCACGCTGTGCAATCTTTTGCACCTCCTTCGCTTCATTTGGGCTTTCCTTTACCACTTGAACAAACCTCACCATCCTGTTTTACCACATCAGCCTTCCCAGTGCTTTTCTTCAACCACCAACACTGACTTTACATGGCCTAGTTTATTACAGTGAAAACATTTGAAATTTTTAATTTCTTTTCCACCCTCCTGGATTTCCTTTTTAATCTGAGGTACACTCTCCTTATTATCTCCCATCAGATCACCTTTACTTTTACCACTTGAGTATTTCTAATGTCCCCAGTTTCTATACCTCACAGGCCGAAATGGATGTTGGAAACCAAGCTTTGATTTATGAACTCATTCATAACCATCTGCCATTTCTTCTGCTAATCTCGCAGTTTTAACCCTCTGTTCTTCCACATGAGTTCTCACTACATCAGGAATTGAATTTTTAAACTCCTCCAAAAGTATAATTTCTCTGAGCTTCATACGTTTGGTCTATTTTCAAAGCCCTTATCCACAATCAAAATTACTCTGTTCGAGCCTTTCAAACTCCATGTATGTTTGACCAAATTCTTTCTTTAAATTTCTACACCTTTGTCTGTTGGCTTCAGGCACTCATTCATATGCACCCAAGATGGATTTTTTCACCTCCTCATACATCCCAGATACCTCCTCCGGTAGTGATGCAAACACTTCACTAGCCCTACCTATCAGCTTTGTTTGAATCAGTAATATCCACATGTCCTGTGGCCATTTCATTTGTTTAGGTACCTTCTCAAATGAAATGAAAAAGGCTTCCACTTCCTTCTAGTCAAACCTTGGCAATGCTTGGCCATATTTAAATAGATCCCCACCAAGCCTTTGACTTTGACGCTCTTTCTCACTATCCTCATCACTATCATCCAACTGTTGGTTTCCCTTTACGTCTGCCAATTTTAACTGACCGTTATGTTTCATAGCCATTTTCTGAAGTTCAAACTCTCTCTTTTTCCCTTTCCTCTCTATCTCTTTCTTTTTGTTCTGCTAGGGCTATTCTTTCTTTGTTTCTTTTTTCTCTCTCCTTTTCTTTTCACCCGATCTGTATCTCCCTCTCTCTTTCTTTTTCTCTCATTGCATATTTAAGCCGCTGTAATTCTTTTTCATGTTCAAGTTGCTTAATCTGCAACTGGATCTTTGCCATTTCTAATGAGTCAGACTGTATCTCAGGCAACTTTAATATCCGAACAGGCGCTGTAGTGTGGCGACTAGGAGATTTTCACAAGAACTTAATTGCCTCAATGTAAGCCTACATGTGCACTAAGGTTATTATAATGTCACCATTCAAGATCCATAGACCAAAATGACACATGGACCAAACAAAATAACAAAATAAAATAGTATATAAGAGAATCAACAGGAAGGGCTCTTACTGTTCTATGAACGTCACAGCAAAATCCAATGAACAATTACAAATAACGTCTAAAAAATGTCAGGCTTGTTCACATCATTACAATAAATCTTTGTCCATCAATTTCTGTCATTATAGTCCAACAAAACACAGCAGTTACATAACATATTCAAACAATGTCAGTATTTGGATTAAAACAGACTGGCAAACACAACAATATTGCATACTTGTCATGAAATCAGTTGCCTAGAGACTTCAGCTGCAAATGACAAAAGGAGGTCCTATAACACCAACACGTGTACAAATATAGAATAAAAATGAAGTTCAATTAACTGCTCAGCACAAATACTTGAATGGTATTTACACTGCCTCATTTGATACCTTGTGTCATTGTTATCTACGTTTTTTTGAAGTACACCTATCTAAGAACTATATTAGAAAGTCTTGGTAATAAATCCCCTTTCAGAAAGTTCAGTACAACAAAAAAAGTATCACATTCCAATGTGCAATGGATGATTTGTCAACTTTTCTTCCCAACTGTAGTGACAAATGAAAAAATGCAAAACACACCATGAAATTTGCTTCCCAAATAATTATATGCTGTCCAGGGGCACTCCAAAATCCCAGTGGACTCATTGTTACAATCTCCCTCTGCCTATGAAGCTGTCCAGCCTCCACAGCCTAAAAGCATTGCACATGCATTAGTTCATCCGATCTAAAAAGGTTTCAAATTCTGTTGATTAATGATTGCTTTCGTTGCTAAAACACAGTTCAACTGCAATCTAAAATGTAAATACCTTTTTGTTCAGCATGAAACATCATGCAACATTCCATATACCTATCTACAATACATTTTCAATTATCATGCATCTTTAACGTACATTGATGAGATCGTGTCTCCAACACAATCATTGAATTTCCAGTTTAATGGGTGTGGAGTACTAAGCAAACCGTTAATTTGGATCAGTCATCACAAGCTGAGAAAGCAACGTTGGCATTTGGATTAATACAAATTCGCAGTCACCAACATATAACTTGAAATACTTGCAAACTAAAGTTAGTGCTGTAATGTTGGATTCTCCAGAGATTTTCACAGTAACTTCACTGCAGTGTTAATGTAAGCCTACTTGTGACACTAATAAAGATTATGATTATTATTATACTGGTTTACATTTATTTTTATATTTAAGTGTTTAATTGCTCTTAAATATCATAAATCCAATTTTTGATTAACTATTGCAACTTTCTTTTAAATATGTGGGCCAAGTAAAGCTTACATAGCTTTCTTTCTTTCTTCAGACATTTTCTCTGCACAATGTGAAAAATGCAGAGCTTGATCAGTGCTCGAAAGCATAATGGTGGAAAATTCAGAGTTCAGTTTTTGTTCAATGCTGCAAGGGAATGTGGAGTTGGCTTCAGTTCCTTTGGGTTCAAAATGAGAAATTGGCTCAGTAGAAAGTCTATTGCTTTGAATGCCTGGTGAGGACAGGGAAGAATTGATTTGAATTTCAGAATTTGGAGCTTGGCCATGTAACTTTTACTGTACCTTGTGACTTCGGAGGGGGGAAATGTTTTATACTCTGATATGTAATGCATTCTATACAAGTTATGGGACATGTTTTCAGAGATGAGACCCAGGTTTCGGATAGGACAGACTGATCTCCTTTGAAAGTTAGGAGTTAAATTACAATGACTCTCAGTCATGAGAGTCCAGTCATGCGAGTCCATCGAGGAAGCTAGAGTTGTTTGGGTGCACTCTCATGTCAACAATTTTTCTTATACTTTAAAGGAGGTATTAAGGATTCAAAGAGGAAACGATTAGTCCGTTCTTTCCCGGCCTTTTGTAACACCAAAGACCTGGTTGTTGCGATTTTCCATATGATTCCCCACTAGTTTGATGGGCTATTTGAGATTACCACACTTAAAAATATTCAAGTAATAGATAAATTATCTGACGTTATGCTTAGAAATATGTTAATGGAACACATGTAGCTTGGAAAAGAGATGTTTTTGTGAATCCTCCCGCAGGTGCTCTCAGGTCTGGTTGTCCAATGTAGGTGATATGCTTTGATCTTGGCCTGAGTTCTATGACTGCTGTTTCTATAATTTTGGGGTGTATTCTCTTGACCGGACCTTCCTTTAACTAAGAGAATGACTCATCACTTCTGATGAAAGGCTATAAATTGAGGGGGGGAAATGTGCAACAACACCTGGGTGCCATTGTACACCAGTCTCTGAAGGTAAGCATGTAGGCGCAGCGGGCAGTAAAGGCGGCAAATGCTATGTTAACTTTCATAGCAAGAGCTTCAGTAATATTAATAATCTTTATTGTCACAAGGCTTACATTAACTGCAACTGCAATGAAGTTATTGCGAAAAGTCGCCAGACTACGGCACCTGTTCGGGTACACTGAGGGAGAGTTCAGAATGTCCAAATGACCTAACAGCGCATCTTTCGGGACTTGTGGGAGGAAACCGGAGAACCTGGAAGAAACCCACGCAGACACAGGGAGAACGTGCAGACTGCGCACAGACAGTGACCCAGGCAGGGAATTGAACCCGAGACCTAGGATCGAACCTTTGGGCAGCATGGTGCATAGTGGTTAGCACAGTTGCTTCATAGCTCCAGGGTCCTAGGTTCGATTCCCGGCTGGGCCACTGTCTGTGGATTCGGGGACACAAAGGGAAAATTCAAAATGTCCAAATTACCCAATAGCACATTTTTCAGTGCTCATGGTAGGAAACAAGAACACCTGGAGAAAACCCACGCAGACAGGGGGGAGAATGTGCAGACTGCACACAGACAATGACCCAAGCTGGGAATCAAACCTGGGTCCCTGGCGCTGTGAAGCAACAGTGCTAACCACTGTGAAACCGTGCCGCCTATGGGCTATTGTGCAGGCCATGTGCTACCGTGTACTGTGATGCACGATCAATTATTGCGAAAGCGAGATTAGAGAATAATCGAAGGCTTTATTAGACAAGCTGTGTTCCCCAGCAGCTCACAACAGAAAATGGCTGCAGCCGGGGATGAACACCTCTTTTTACCATCCATTGGGCGGAGCCAGCAGACAGGGATTTACCCACGTATCTCTAATGCAGTAGTACCTCCAACACAGGTACTGTAATACATATAATACGGTCTACCACACACTGGTGTTCTGCTTAGGAATATACAAACGGGACACATGTAGCTTGGATAGAGAGATGTTTTTGTGAATCAGTGGAATTCAGAAGAATGAGGGAGGATCTCATAGAAACCTATAAAATTCGAACAGGACTTGACAGGGTAGATGCAGGATGTATGTACTCGATGTAGGTGGAGTTCAGAATGAGAGGAATGAGAGATAGTCCATTTAGGGCTGAGACTAAGAGAAATGTCTTCACCTAGAGTGTGGTGAGTCTGTGGAATTCATTGCTGCAGAAAGTAGTTGAGGCCAAAACATTGTATGTTTTCAATGCGTTATATATAGCTCTTGGGACGAAAGGAATCAAAGGATGACCGCGTTTGGTGGGGGGGGAAATCAGGCTATTGATTGGATGATCAGCCATGATATAAATTAATGGTGGAGTAAGCACTATGGGCTTACTTCTGCTCCTATTTTCTATGTTTCTTACTATGTTGTAGTGCAACCGTTGCCAAGAAACTCGCAAATAGACTTCATCCATAGGTACTTGCAGATATTGTGAGCAAATTTCAATCACAGCCTCATTGTAATGAGAAATATGAGCAAAGATCAGAAAGCAATATGGCTGAACAGCAATCATTAAAATTAAGTATTGAATAATCCAGAAAACACATTCGTGAACATAACAGGTGTTGTGGGTTGAGATAACTACGGTTCAATTGGAACAATCCAACAATGATGCTAAAAACATTGAGGAGGATTTTGTTCTCTCAGAGGGCTGTTAGCATTTGGCATTCTCTTCCCGATAGCTGTAAAGGCTGGGTCGTTGAATATATTCAAGGTCGTGTCAGGCAGACTTTTGACTGACACAGGAGACAACAAAGGTTATGGTAGACAGGCGGAAAAACAGAGTGAAGGCCACAATCAGATCAGTCATCATCTTATTGAATAACAGAGCAGGCTCAATGGCCAGAATGGCCTACCCCTGCTCATGTTTCTTATGATAAATCTTCTTCCCAAGCACAAACCTCTCATTACCTCTGGAGCTGATTAATGTTCCATCTCTTTCCACCCCATGGGGGTTGGAAGGAATGGGGGATCTATTCTCGAAGGACTGTTTGCGAGTTTGGAGAATATGCTCCAACTCTCGGGTCCCAGGTTCGATTCCCGGCTTGGGTCACTGAGCGGAGATCACACATTCTCCTCGTGTTTGCGTGGGTTTCCTCCGGATACTCTGGTTTCCTCCACAGTCCAAAGATGTGCAATTTATGTGGATTGGTCATGCTAAATTGACCCTTATCGTCCAGGGATGTGCAGGTTAGGTTACGGGGATAGGGCGTGGTGAACAGGGGAGTGGACCTGAGTAGAATGTTCCTTCGTGTCCAAAAAGGTTAGATTGGGATACTGAGTTGCGGGGATGGGGTGGCGGTGTGGGCTTGGGTGGGATACTCTTTCCAGGGGCTGGTGCAGATTCAATGGGCCGAGTGACCTCCTTCTGCACTGTAAATTCTATGATGATCTATGATGTCGGAAAAATTTGAGCTCTTGTGGGCTGACTGCAAGTTGCAATTTTGCAAAATGGATCTTTCCGGCAATCCGTGTGGCACCGCCAGCCTTGTTGGTTGAGAGGGTTCTTTTATTTGCAGGGTTGCAGGAGGGGAGTACCCAAGGTACCTATGGAAGCATTATGGCTGGGGGTGCAGTATCGGTGGCGGGGGTTAGGGCCAAGTGGGAGGAGGAGTTGGGGTTGGTGTTGGAGGATGGGGTGTCGAGTGAGGTCCTGTGGAGGGTGAACTTGTGAGAGGCTTGGTTTAATACAGCTTAAGGTAGTATATAGAGCTTGTGTGACTAGATCGAGGATGAGCAAGTTTTTCACAGGAGCGGAGGACAAGTGCGAGCGTTGTGGGGGAGTCCGGCTAACCATGTACAAATGATCTGGTCATGTTCTAAGCTCATGAGGTTCTCCTTTAGCATCCTGTGGATGATTCTGAAAATTGAAATGAGTCCTGTTTACTCGTGGTCATATCTGGGATGTCAGACTTGCTGGAGTTGCAGTCAGGGGCGGGAGTCAATGTCCTGACCTTCGCCTCGCTGATTGCTCGGAGTGTGTGCTGATGTGATGGAGGTCAGCTTCTCCACTCAATGCCTCAGAGTGGTAGTGATCTGATGGAGATTCTACACTTGAAGAAAGTAAAGTAGATCGTGAGGGGAACAATTGTGGGGTTCTACCGAAGGTGGCAGCCGTTTATCTTATATTTCAAACAGCTGACTAACTATTAGTTGCTGATTGGGGGTGTTGATTTGGTGTTTATGTATAAAATAGAAAACGTTTGAATAAAAATATTTTTTTTTAAAAAAGACTCCTTATCTGTCATCCGGTTTTTAAAGCGCCTCAACTAAATGCTGGGAAAAATGAAGCCATCACAAACCCCACTCCTCACCTGTAACTCTATCAATGTTCTTGGCCAACATACAAACTTTAACCAGGCTGACTGCACATCACAAGTCCAATTCAACCGCAAAACAATGCTGGCCTTGCATCCTCCTCATTATCTATTTCCACCTCCAATTCCTAGCTCTATGTGGATCTCAGCCCATTTGCTACTTAAAATCTCTACGTGTACATTTAGCAACTTCACTATTCCAACACTGACGTTGCTGGCCTCCCAACCTTACTGCGTTCAGAAATCGCCGTTCATTCAAAACTCTGCCACTCAAAACCATACCTGCTCCAAATCCCACTAACATATTATCCCTATTCTCACAGACATTAACTTCTAATTCAGCAATACTTCAAACTTAAAATCTTCATTGATAACTTTAAACCTATTGCCTCATCCTATCTGCAAATCTACAATCCTTCGTGAACTCCTTTGTTCCTCTGACTCCCGACTCGAGGGCAGGCCCCTTAACTTGCTTCACTCTTTGCAGTTGTGCCTTCTCTTGTGTCGGTCTTACAAATTGGATTTCTAACTCACCATTTGTTTCGTCTCCTGTAGGCACACCTTAAAACTCAATTCTTTCTCCAAACTTTATGCTATTCCTACCTGACGGAGCTTCTGTTTCACAAAACAGCTCAATGAAATTCAGATTTTTTTTTGTACCTTTGTTCGTTTAGAACATGAATAAAACAGGGAGAAATTAATTTAAAATCAGTAAGCAACATTACAGGTCAACAGGATGAAAAAGATTGAGTGATAACTGACCACAGGATGATGACTCGAGTGATGACGCTAAGGCCTACCATCCTATCCTTTCAATTATGCAACATTTACATACAAATCAGTCATATCAACATTATTCATTTCTTATATTTACTAAAATTTTAAGTGACATCTATAAACTCATTGTCACAAAAATTGACCAAACAACAGTAAAATGGCAGCAGAGTTGAGATTATGGGCGGTAACGTGGCACAGTGGTTAACAATGCTTCCTCACAGCACCAGGAACCCGATTCCAACCTTGGATGACCGTGTAGAATTTGCACTTTCTCCCCGTGTTTGCATGGATTTCCTCCGGGTGCTCAGGTTTCCTCCCACAGTCCAAAGATGTGCAGGTTATATGGATTGGCCATGCTAAATTGACCCTTATCATCCAGGGATGTGCAGGTTAGATTACGGGGATAGGGCAGGGTGAGCAGGGGTTCAACCTGAGTAGAGTGCTCTTTCGGAGACTTGATGGACCAAATGGCCTCCTTCTGGATTGTAGGGATTCTATGATTATTGATATTGGCCTGGTTCATGCCTGGAAGTCTCCCCAACTTGGCGCCAGAATCAAACAACATCAGCAAAGGTAAAAATTGATGCCTCTGACATCACTAGATCTTCGTGGACAACTTTATTCAAGGTCAGTTACAAGCGGCATCACTTTACAGCTGATCACGAAATCCGGGCCCGAGTCTAGAAAATTTTATTCTTTGGAAGGGTACCAAGGATTGCTTTTGTAATCCAAACAAATACATGATATGAAAAGGAAACAGATTATACAGTACTAATACATGGTTTGAAATCTGATCTGTAAATCGCTCTTTCATACTGTGAACAATGACCAAATTGATGTGCGTGTCAATGTCGTCAGTTGAAGGCAATAATCCAAAAAAACATGTCTGTGAAATTTGAATTGCAACCTAGTGCGGAAGACATCATAGCTACATAGACCTGCCCTCAAAAGGAGGGTCATGTCTCATGATAACAACATACCTATTTGGATCATTGCCATGCATTTGAAAGGGCAGATAAAAATGAAAAGGAAATACATGGGAAGTTTAAAAAATATTTGAAACATAAAAATGTTCTGAAATAAAAAATATTGTTTCATTTCTAAAAAATTTCAAATGTTGGAAATCTCCAATAAAAATAAAAATGCTGGAAGTGCTTTGTTAAATGGCAAACATTTCAGTATATACAGCAAGTTGGAATAAAACTCTTAACCCGATGATTATGGAGTAAATCCTATTCAAGAGTGGACAAGTCATGTGCAAGTTATAAAAAAAGTCTCAACCCAATTTACAAGCTATTTTCAAAACATTCTTACAAGTCTATTCCTAACACAATTTAAATGCTAGAAGTTCTTGTCAAATAGATGTCAGTTTCTTACTAGGGATGCAGCTGTTGACTTTTAGAATAAACATTGCAATACCGCAGTATTGACTATTATGGTATTTGAATGATAAGTTCAAAGTCTATTTATAATTCTAATCTGTAATTATAATACATATAATTGTGTAGCTCAATTAAAATACTACAGAACACATTCAACTACCTTTTAACACAACAAATGTACCCTTTAAATTTCAAGATAGGCATTATAGAGGTAGTTAGTGGGTAGTATTTTCTAATTAAACAAGTGTGTAAAAACTAATAACTTCTAAAGAGAATGTTGATTTTGACCTGATGGCTTTCCAAATGCCGTAATGATCAAGCCATGGACTTGGAATTTTTCATGAAAATATGGAAACATTGGTGTCGCCGGTGTTGATTTCATTTCTTCACTCTTCAGTAATTCAGTTAATTACAAAAGCAAGTCAAAAAGAAAGCTGACAAAACACAGCATCCATCAGTGCCTAAGGAAAGTACAACTGGGTAATGTCAGTCACTTTCAAAACGTATGGCTGAGGGTTTGTTCTCTGAATGAGAAATTACTTCTTCATATTTGTCAAAAAGCAGAGAGTAAATCTCCAAATTGCTTCATTGTTGTTATTTGAACATATAATTAATTTAAAGGAATAACGGTTTCTAGGTAAATTGTATTAAAATATGACAATTGGCGTTCTTATGTTTGTACCTTGTGGGCGAACTTCTCCATCCATTCACGGCAGCAGGATTCCCCAGTCCTACTGCAGTGAATGGGAGATTTGGCTGAGAAAACAGAGAATCTCAGCCATGTCAGAATGTCACAATAGATATCTTTTCATTAGGGCATATTCACTACTCAACATAAATTGCCTCCAATATTTGATAATACATTAGTTTTAATTAAAACCTAGCTTAGTTTCAATTCAAACCTAGATATTTTATTAACTGAAAAATGGCTTTTCACCATAAAATAATATAGCATTGTTTAAAAATGTCTTAATCAGGAACAGTGCTGAAAAGAGACATTGATTAAAACCTGATAGAATGTCACTGCCCAACAACTGGTTGCTAAGCACACTTGTAGAGAACTAGGTCCAAGTCACTGATAAGGGAGAATTTAAAAAGGCAACAAGAAATAACCCAATTTGGTCTCAAATAAATTCTGATCTGCTTACACTCACATTATGTCATTCATGTTAAGACAATAAAAGCACAATCGTTACTCAAATGCAACTCCACTTATGACCTATTCATTATTGTTTTTCCATACTGGCCCAAGATAGATCACTATGATCTGTAGCTTATTTTCCAACATTAATGATTTACTCCAAGCAACTTTCTGCTTCATCTTCCTGGAAAGATTCAATCCACCATTATCCTGATGATGCTTCATGTTACTTTTCCTCCTATCCCATGTTGACAAAGCTACTTAGTCTCTGCAATATTAAATTTCTTACCAGGTGCTTACCACCTTTCAGACTGCAACATCAGTAAACAAAGAACATCGAGATTTCCTCTGCACAAGATTAAAATGCATATTCATTTTGCTACTATCTTCAGTTACTAAATACAGCAAGAAGATTGAGACAATTGCATAAATCAACCACTTTTGAATGCATCAAATGAATTTTTAAACACCATTCACCAATAAACACTAAATTTCAATAATCACCCATCACGATCATCTAAACATTAAATCCACAGTTATGCTCACTGCAGCTGTGCGCCTGGCTCCCTTACTCGCTTCACTTTCCATCACCTCCCAAATCTTAATTGAGAGCTTATAGAAACCAACTATTTTCTAATACACCTGATAGTTAAAAGATAGCTATGTAGCGTAAATATTAAGCCCCAGACTTTAAATACCCATTTAACATTCACTCATAACCTCAGGCCATCTCAAAACATAGAGACCCAAAACAGCATGAAACATCATAATTCCATTATGGATTAAAACAGCACTTTTGCTGAGCTAGCAAATACATTTGCAAGACAGTGTGACATTAAAACACAAGCCGTACCAGATATCAATCCAAGAACAGGGCAGGCACCATAGCAACATTAAGGCGCTATTGTCTACAATGTAGCTAACAGCTAAGTCAGAAATCCAGTTTAAACTGGTCGTGATAACAGCACAGAATTGCATTCCATAACATGCACAAGTATTCAGACATGAAACATTTAAAGCTAATGTTGCACATTAAAGATTGACAGCTAAACGTCAAATCAAACTCATTTGATTCTAACCCAAACCAATTAGGATGACTTAGAGGTGTAGATCGATGGCTAAACACCGAAATGATTTCCTATAACCGTGAAGGTCCGTCCGGCCATCTTTATCCGGATCATTCTATACTTTGATCTAAACTATTCACTATCTCTATTTTACACTTTTCCACTCTAACTCTTGAAGTAAATGCAAGCTGTTGTGCCGCAAGCAAGAAACCATTTCTGCATTATTTTAAAAGTTAAATTGTGTACAAGTTGCTTCTCTTCAAGTCCTTTTTGCTGGCCGGACTTAGTAGAGAATAAGATTTAAGTGACTCTCAATTGTAATCAAATAGAGGCAATAAATGATTCTTACTTTCTCCAGATTTCCTTCACTATCAAATCTGACCTTCCAAGACAAACGCAGGTTACCTTTATTTCATGTGACAAACCTTCCAATTCTATCTACTGGATCTTAGATGGGCAGCACAAGTGATTAGCAGTGTGGCTTCACAGCGCCAGGGTCCCAGGTTAGATTCCCCGCTGGGTCACTGTCTGTGCAGAGTCTGCACGTTCTCCCCGTGTCTGCGTGGGTTTCCTCCGGCTGCTCCGGTTTCCTCCCACAGTGCAAAGATGTGCCGGTCAGGTGGATTGGCCATGATAAATTGCCCTTAGTGACCAAAAAAAGTTTAGGAGGGGTTATTGGGTTACGGGGATAGGGTGGAAGTAAGGGCTTAAGTAGGTAGGTGCAGACTCGATGGGCCGAATGGCCTCCTTCTGCACTGTATGTTCTATATTTGCACTCGAGAAGTTTAAAATCAAATTTTTACTGAGTTTTAGTGTCCCAAGTGCCACTAGATCCGCATGGTAGGTCACCCTTTGGCCTCACCCCTATTCCTCACGCATATTTAAATGCCTCACTTTGGCAATTCAATTCAATGAAAATTTACAGCATCGGCAAAATTTTATGTTTCGTTCAGTCTGAAAAAAATCAAAATGAATATAATAATCCACTGGCAGGGATTCAATTAGCAATGTAATCTCCTGTGTCAAAAGACAGCTGAAATATAGCTTTCAATTAATAACAAAAATTGAACTAAGCACCGACACACGGTAGCTTACAATAAAATATTTTCTACACAGAAATTAAACATACTGATTTTACATGAAACTTACTAATATATTATCTGATGTCACCTGGTTTTGGAAACCGGAATTCTATATGGACCGTATCTGTATACCGCAACTAAATATATTTTTGAACCTTCAGAAACTCTCGCATTTTCCAATGTTTTACTGCTTAGTTTACAGAACATTTCTAAATGCCTGAGTTACAACACAACTCAAAAGTTCACACTTACTGGAACAGAAGCAAAGTCTGCGTTTGTATGGGAGCCTTTATGAAACATTCATTTCCACAAGTGTTCGCTCACATTGCTGAACACTGCGCTTCTGACAAATGACCTCTGAGTCACATCTTGATAGATCATCTGGTAACTCCCGGAATTGAATTGAAGCAGATCGAGTTACACTGTGTTCCATTATCAGGATTAGCACACACCCCCACAACAGGTACTGTACAGCCAAACTGGGCAAAGTTATGCTATTTTGAGGAAAGAAAGAGTGTTTTGAAGAACTCCAGATTGCAACATGCCCCAAACATTTACTGTTACAATGCAGTGGATAATGGGATAGTTCTTGTTGAGTTTATTTGTCTAACAAAGGTCAATATTGCAAAAGGTTTTTAATCATAACTTCAGTAATTTGAAAAACACTTCTGCATTAAAATCAGACTTTAAAAAAATGACAGTTTGTGTGCCTTTGTAACACAAATTCCATCCAACATTTTGGACTCCATAATAGAGTATCATTGGCTTCCTTCTGGTGCACGCTGCATGATAAATTACATTGCTCCCTGAACTCCATTGTATTATAAACACAAAATATCTGATAAACTGAGCCCATTCCAATTACTGAAGGATATCATTACATCATTACCACCAACAAAGTCAAATTGGTATGATTAAATACAATGTTGTCATGCAGAGAGGATAGCAAGATAAAACAATTACAGCAACATCAGCGTACAGTCTATGTTACCAAACTGAGTCTGCAGAATAAAATTAAAATGGTAGCAGAAACCATAGTTAATTATGATCTTTTACAGAATTTTAAACACAATTTGTGATGTGATGAAAGTTTCCAAACACTCCTAAAATAAAATAACCAACTCATGTTACTGCAATCACCATTGACAAATACTTTCAGCTGTTTCATTTGGGCATGTTTCCCATTCCAAAAGAAAATCCTTGGTGAGAGATGTCCTTTAAAGGGACATTCTCAGCAAGCATTCCCAATTCACACGGTACAAATTCTTGTATATAAACAGAGGCCATTTTCAGTGCATCTAAACAGTGACATCATGCAAACTTGTCTGCACTTGCTCAAAGGATTTTTCAAATGGTTCAAAATAGTTAATGTCAAAATTTTGGCACAGTGGTTAGCACTGCTGCATCACAGCACCATGGAGCCGGGCTTCATTCTGACCATAGGTGACTGTGTGGAGTTGCACTTTCTCCTGTGTTTTAGTGGGTTTCCTTCAGGTGTTCTGATTTCCTCACCAATCCAAAGGTGTGCAGGTTAGGTGAATTGGCCATATCTTTTTATTGAAACAGTAAAAAAATATATACAAGGCCAAACGGTACAAACGCTAATTTTGTATTGGAGAAACAGGGTACCCTCCCCTCAGTACCAACGTACGGGATGGGGAAGTAGGATACTCTGATTATTGAAACAGTCCACAACACAGTTGTACAAAAAACACATGGTATAAGCACTAAACTTTGCGCTGGAGAGACCAGATACCCTCGCCTCTGCAGCGACAGAAGGGAAAGGAAGGGGGGTGGTGGGGAGAGAGGGGCAAGGAGGAAGGTGGGGCGGGAGGAAGTTGTGGTGTTGGTGATGGGTGGGGGGCTATTAGGACACTTTGTGAACTATCTACGGAGGCAGAAAAACAAAAGAGTCTTCAATTATGATTTGCCAGATTCCGGGAGTCCCCAGAGGGGGTGAAGGGCGACACCGTATCAGGCACGAGTGAGCCCTGCACCTCATTACAGACAGTCTCATGTGCACCCTCCGTTCCCGACACTGGGCGGCTGATAGCCTTTGGACAGTTGCCCTCTGGGCCCGAATCCTCCACCACACTGAGTGTGGCAGGCGACATGGGCCCACCAACCAACCTAGGGCCTGCCTTGATCCCGCCGCCAGGATCACCGGCAGGCGGGACCTCCTCAGGCTCCTCCCGGGGTTCCAACCGGTAAGGTATGGTTACGGGGATATGGCAGGGTATTAGGCCTGGGTAGGGTGCTCTGAGAGGATCGGTGCAGATTTGATGAGCCAAATGGCCTCCTTCTGCACTGTAAGAATGCTACAATTCTGTGACATTCATTTTTCGGTCGATGTTAACGATATCAGTTTGTTAATTTGCAGACAACTTCTGTCTGGTCCAACAGAAATGCACAGCAATGTCGCTTCAAGTCAACATTCAGAATGCATCTTTCATCACATCAACACAAAGAATTCTGAACTGCAGCTGTCACACTCACAGCAGGCCTAGGATCCCAGACTCGGACAAGGTATACATAGTACAAGGCTGACTGCAGTTCTGCGGTGATGACACTGAACAGAAGTTTTTGTATGCATGAGGACATTCAAAGTATGCATGAAAAGTTCAAAGTCAGTTTAATTTTGCACCATGTTAGGCAAATACTAGAAAACAGAAAAGCAAAAAGCTCAACTGACTGGACTTTAAAATTAAAATTAAATCAATTTGGTCTGGTAAGTAGTTGGGCGAAATACATTTTCTTCACATTAGCTATCATCACAATAGACCACAAGATATGGAAAAGTAGACCATTTAGCCCTTA
This sequence comes from Scyliorhinus canicula, assembly GCF_902713615.1. NCBI lineage: Eukaryota > Metazoa > Chordata > Chondrichthyes > Carcharhiniformes > Scyliorhinidae > Scyliorhinus > Scyliorhinus canicula. The sequence goes on from NC_052149.1 coordinate 95,130,710, forward strand.
GAGCATGCTCCGCCATTTAATAAAATCATGGCTGATCTTTAACAGTGGTTAGCACTTCTGCCCCTCAGCGCCAGGGACAAGGGTTCGTTAATGGCCCTGGGTGACTGCCTTTGTGAGGTGAGGGAGAGAGTGAAGGGGGGGGGGGGGGAGAGACCGAGAGCGAGAGGGGGGAGAGACCGAGAGCGAGAGGGGGGAGAGACCGAGAGCGAGAGGGGGGAGAGACCGAGAGCGAGAGGGGGGAGAGACCGAGAGCGAGAGGGGGGAGAGACCGAGAGCGAGAGGGGGGAGAGACCGAGAGCGAGAGGGGGGAGGGAGAGAGCGAGAGGGGGGAGGGAGAGAGCGAGAGGGGGGAGGGAGAGAGCGAGAGGGGGGAGGGAGAGAGCGAGAGGGGGGGAGGGAGAGAGCGAGAGGGGGGAGGGAGAGAGCGAGAGGGGGGGAGGGAGAGAGCGAGAGGGGGGAGGGAGAGAGCGAGAGGGGGGAGGGAGGGAGCGAGAGGGGGGAGGGAGAGAGCGAGAGGGGGGGGGGAGGGAGGGAGCGAGAGGGGGGAGGGAGAGAGCGAGAGGGGGGGAGGGAGGGAGCGAGAGGGGGGGGGGGAGGGAGGGAGCGAGAGGGGGGGGAGGGAGGGAGCGAGAGGGGGGAGGGAGGGAGCGAGAGGGGGGAGGGAGGGAGCGAGAGGGGGGAGGGAGGGAGCGAGAGGGGAGAGGGAGAGAGCGAGAGGGGGGGAGGGAGAGAGCGAGAGGGGGGAGGGAGAGAGCGAGAGGGGGGAGGGAGAGAGCGAGAGGGGGGAGGGAGAGAGCGAGAGGGGGGAGGGAGAGAGCGAGAGGGGGAGGGAGAGAGCGAGAGGGGGGAGGGAGAGAGCGAGAGGGGGGAGGGAGAGAGCGAGAGGGGGGAGGGAGAGAGCGAGAGGGGGGAGGGAGAGGGAGAGAGCGAGAGGGGGGAGGGAGAGAGCGAGAGGGGGGAGGGAGAGGGAGAGAGCGAGACGGGGGAGGGAGAGAGCGAGAGGGGGGAGGGAGAGAGCGAGAGGGGGGAGGGAGAGAGCGAGAGGGGGGAGGGAGAGAGCGAGAGGGGGGAGGGAGAGAGCGAGAGGGGGGAGGGAGAGAGCGAGAGGGGGGAGGGAGAGAGCGAGAGGGGGGAGGGACAGAGCGAGAGGGGGGAGGGATGAGAGCGAGAGGGGGGAGGGAGAGAGCGAGAGGGGGGAGGGAGAGAGCGAGAGGGGGGAGGGAGAGAGCGAGAGGGGGGGAGGGAGAGAGCGAGAGGGGGGAGGGAGAGAGCGAGAGGGTGGAGGGAGAGAGCGAGAGGGGGGGAGGGAGAGAGCGAGAGGGGGGAGGGAGAGAGCGAGAGGGGGGAGGGAGAGAGAGCGAGAGGGGGGAGGGAGAGAGCGAGAGGGGTGGGAGGGATGAGAGCGAGAGGGGGGAGGGAGAGAGCGAGAGGGGGAGGGAGAGAGCGAGAGGGGGGGAGGGAGAGAGCGAGAGAGCGAGAGGGGGAGGGAGAGAGAGCGAGAGGGGGAGGGAGAGAGCGAGAGGGGGAGGGAGAGAGCGAGAGGGGGAGGGAGAGAGCGAGAGGGGGAGGGAGAGAGCGAGAGGGGGGGAGGGAGAGAGCGAGAGGGGGGAGGGGAGAGAGCGAGAGGGGGGAGGGAAAGAGCGAGACGGGGGAGGGAAAGAGCGAGACGGGGGAGGGAAAGAGCGAGACGGGGGAGGGAAAGAGCGAGACGGGGGAGGGAAAGAGCGAGACGGGGGAGGGAAAGAGCGAGACGGGGGAGGGAAAGAGCAAGACGGGGGAGGGAAAGAGCGAGACGGGGGAGGGAAAGAGCGAGACGGGGGAGGGAAAGAGCGAGACGGGGAGGGAAAGAGCGAGAGGGAGATGAGCGAGGGGAGAGAGGGAGGGAGTGGGGAGGGGGGAGAGGGAGGAAGGAGGGAGTGGGGAAAGGGAGTAGGGAGGGGGAGAGGGAGGGAGGGAGGGGGGAGCGGGAAGGAGGAAGGGGGGGAGAGGGAAGGAGGGAGGGAGGGAGTGGTTCTTTCAGGGGATTGGTGCAGACTTGATGAGCCAAGTGGCCTCCTTCTGCACTGTAAGGATTCTATGATTTCTAACACGCACAAAGATCACTCCTGCCTAATCTCTGCAACCCTTAATTCCCCGACTGGTTAAAAACGTATCGATTCCAAAGATTCACCACTCTTTTCAGAGACGAAATCCTTCCTCAAAACCATCTTAAATGAGCACCCTCCTATTCTGCAACCATGCCTTCTGATCCTGCAGTGTCCCATGAGTGTAAACATCCACCCAACATTGACCCTATCGAATCCCCGAAGAATCTAATATGTGTCAATCATATCACCTCTCTTGCATCTCAATTCCAAGGAGCACAGACCCACCTGTACATTCTTTCCTCATATTGCAGTCCCTCCATACCCGGGATCATAGAATCATAGAATCCCTACAGTGCAGCAGGAGGCCACTCGGATCGCCCATCGTCCTAGTAAATCTACCCTGCACTGCCTCCAGTAATAATATGTTTCCATAAATAAGGGGACCAAAACTGTACACAGTATTCTAAATGTGGCATCACTAGTATCTTGTACAGTTTCAGCAACACCTCTTGACTTTTACATTCCAGCTCCCTGGAAATAAAAGCCAGCAATCCATTTGCCTCTCCTATTATCTTCTGCACCTGTATACCAGCTTTCTGGGTTTCTTGAACAAAGACCCGCAAAGTCTCTTTGTGCTACAGCTTTCTGCAGTCTCTCCATTTAAATAATAATCTGCCTTCTCATTCTGTCTCCAAAATGGATAATCTCACATTTTCGCACGACTAATTCCATTTACCAATTTTCTGTTCACTCATTTAGCTTGTCAATATTGTTCTGTAAACTACTTATATCCTCCTTACAACCTGCTTTCCCTCCCACCTTTGTGTCATTCGAAAATTTGGCTGCAATACTCACAGTTGTTCTTTCCTCCAAATCATTAATATATATTCTGAAGAACTGCAGTCCCAGCACTGATCCCTGTGGCACTCCACTGGTTACTGGCCTCCAACCCAAGAAAGAACCTCTTATCGCTACTCGCTGTACACTGGTGTGGCAAAACATGCTGCTTCCAGCAGTTTCCAATTAATCAGTTTGCTTTCCAAAGCAGAGTATTTACAAACGAGAGAGGCCATATTGTTAGAGAGGACAGTGTGAAACAGACTGATAAGCTCGAGGAGATGCTTGTCAGGAAGGAAGATGTGTTGCGCGTTTTGAAAAACTTGAGGATAGACAAGTCCCCCGGTCCTGACGGGATATATCCAAGGATTCTATGGGAAGCAAGAAATGGAATTGCAGAACTGTTCGCAATGATCTTTTCGTCCTCGCTGTCAACAGGAGTGGTACCAGAGGATTGGAGAGTGGCGAATGTCGTGCCCCTGTTCAAAAAAGGGAATAGGGATAACCCTGGGAATTACAGGCCAGTTAGTCTTACTTCGGTGGTAGGCAAAGTAATGGAAAGGGTACTGAGGGATAGGATTTCTGAGCATCTGGAAAGGCACTGCTTGATTAGGGATAGTCAGCATGGATTTGTGAGGGGTAGGTCTTGCCTTACAAGTCTTATTGACTTCTTTGAGGAGGTGACCAAGCATGTGGATGAAGGTAAAGCAGTGGATGTAGTGTACATGGATTTTAGTAAGGCATTTGCTAAGGTTCCCCATTGTAGGCTTGTGCAGAAAGTAAGGAGGCATGGGATAGTGGGAAATTTGGCCAGTTGGATAACAAACTGGCTAACCGATAGAAGACAGAGAGTGGTGGTGGATGGCAAATATTCAGCCCGGAGCCCAGTTATCAGTGGCGTACCGCAGGGATCAGTTCTGGGTCCTCTGCTGTTTGTGATTTTCATTAACGACTTGGATGAGGGAGTTGAAGGGTGGGTCAGTAAATTTTCAGATGATACGAAGATTGGTGGAGTTGTGGATAGTGAGGAGGGCTGTTGTCGGCTTCAAAGAGACATAGATAGAATGCAGAGCTGGGCTGAGAAGTGGCAGATGGAGTTTAACCCTGACAAGTGTGAGGTTGTCCATTTTGGAAGGACAAATATGAATGCGGAATACAGGGTTAAAGGTAGGGTTCTTGGCAATGTGGAGGAGCAGAGAGATCTTGGGGTCTATGTTCATAGATCTTTAAAAGTTGCCACTCAAGTGGATAGAGCTGTGATTAAGGCCTATGGTGTGCTAGTGTTCATTAGCAGAGGTACTGAATTTAAGAGCCGTGAGGTGATGATGCAGCTGTACAAAACCTTGGTCAGGCCACATTTGGAGTACTGTGTGCAGTTCTGGTCACCTCATTTTAGGAAGGATGTGGAAGCTTTGGAAAAGGTGCAAAGGAGAT